>NC_081415.1:229721302-229913802 GCF_030272615.1 Cryptomeria japonica
ACATAACCATAGTTCTATACTACGCAAGCATAATAACAGTATGATCTATAACACATCTCTATGAAAGTCCTATGCAATACATCATTTCCCTAGGGTATCTCAACACCATTACTTGACACACTTCTAACACTTCACATGAATACTTGAGACACTATATGCACATATAAACTTAGTTCCTTTAATCAATTACTTCTATTCAATTATGATATTCATTATCACCTAAACCACTTTCTTTCATAACATATACCCCTCTTAAGTTAATTTTAAGATTCCATTCCAAATGTTCATAATACCCATATTCCTTTTACTAAGATACAACATAATTCATCTAACCATTCCTACATTGAGGCTAGATCATTACATGAGTTTCATTACTTTCTACTATCCAAGTATCACAACACATTCCATCTAGATATCTATCAATTAACTAACAAGCACTATAGCAACAAATACGATTCTTTCTATTGTGATTCCCATAGTTTACATTTAACAATTTCCATCTCATGAACTCAAATGTAATAAAGATACATGAAACAACATTCATTAGGTTTTGCCCTCCCTAATAGATGTGTGATGTGCCTTCAAGAGGAAGAGTCTGTGGACCACCTTGCTCTCCACTGTTCCTTCTCAGCCTTTGTTTGGGAAAGCTTCCTCAAAAGCTTTAGTATTGCTTGGGTGTTGCCTAATAACATCAGAGATCTGTTCTCCTCCTGGAATATTAAATGGACTAACTCTTTTTTGAGATGTTTGTGGCAGCTCTCTCTTCCTCACATCTTGTGGGGTATATGGAAAGAAAGAAATAACCGAATCTTCAAGGATGTCTCCCTCAATCAGGATATTGTGTTCCAGAAAATTCAATGGTCTATTCAGGAAAATATAGGGATCATTGAGGGTCCTTGTTACTCGAACAACTCACTAGAATCAAGTATCTTAAGGGTATGGAACATGAAGACCACCGATGGTCCTAACCTCAACCACAATAAAAGGCTTGAAGCTAAATGGCAAACCCCTCCTCAAGGTTGGTTTAAAGTCAATTTTGATGGTGCTGCCAAAGGTAACCTAGGACCTTCAGGTTGTGGAGCTATTCTTAGAGATCACAGAGGAATTTGCAATGAAATGGTTGATGTCCCTATTGGAATCCAAACCAACCATAAAGCTAAAGCAATGGCAGTTCTTCAAGGCATCATCCTAGCCAAAAAATGGAATTGCCCCTATCTATGGATTGAAGGGGATTCAAATAATATAATAAAGTGCCTTAACGGGACTTCAAAACCTTCATGGTCAATTCACAACATAATCACCTCTGCTATTGACATTATTAGCACCTTTAAAAAATGCCATATCTCCCACATCTACCGGGAGGCCAACGGCTCTGCTGACTGGGCTACTAATGTGGCAGTTAAAAGTGAGGCAATTACCACGTGGACGGGTGAATGTGGACTCCTCGAAGTTGTCAGACAAATCATTAGTAATGAGCAATATGGAAGCACTCCAAAGACTCTTGATGGACAGGATAATTATGAAAAGTACTGATGTGAGTACTTTGAGTTATTATAATAATGAGAAAATCACTCATTATAACATTAATGCCATAAACTTTCATGCTTTCTGGGTAATTGTTATAGTTTCGAAAAGCTCTTTGGTTAATCTGCTCTGCAAGTTTCAAAATTTGGCCGTGAGTAGCGACAACATGGGCGGAAATAGGAGGCGATATGAATCAAGTAGCTATAAAGAATGGAAACAAAAGGAAGAGGTTTGGGGTATTCTGCAGAAGGGTGGTCTCTCGAATTTCATAGAGAGACTCCATGGCTGAGATGGTATGGTAACCAGTCTTTTCTACAAGAACTGGAAGAAGGGCATGTTAAAAATGGGTGATCAAATGGTCGAAATCGACGAAGATTTAATTGCTCAGGCCACGGGCCTTACCAGGGAAGGTTGCAACTTCTACAGAGATAGGAAGGTCAGCAGGGAAGCTATTGAAAGGTACCCGGAAACTGAGAAAGAGAAAAAATGACTGGTAAAGTTGAGCAAAACCTACTACCCGCCTAGGGCTTTTGCCAAACCCTGGCGGGAGATTCTCTTTGTTTTAATGCATTATATCACTCTAGATGGTAGGTTTATGAAAGTTTATGGGTATCACTTTGTTCTGTTGAACCACTTTAGGCACAATGATAAGGTTAATTTCCCTTATTTTCTGCTTTGTTCGATGAATGCATCCCTTAAGGCCTACAAAGAGAACCCTATGGGTGATACTGCTATGCATCAAGGCTTAATGGTCCTAATTTACGAACATTTAAAGGCCAATCAAATTGCTCAGATGCAGCCCTCTATGGATTCTGAGGAAGAGATATCTGATTCTGCCTTTTCTGAGGAGGAGGAATCCGATAGTGACTCTTCATTTGACACAGAGGATAGTTTTGATGTCTCGGAGTATAAAAGTGGGAAGAAGAGGAAATACAAAAAAACAAGACCCTCTTCATCTAAGGGAAAAAAGCCACAAAGTAGACCCCTGATCAACATCTCTTCAGAAGAGGAGGACTCGGATGATTCTGAGAAGGAGGACCCTAAAGGGCTACTGAAGAAGAAAACAAAAGACCATTCCTAGACCCGGAAAAAGCACAAGAAAAAAGGGGAGACCGGCAAGGAACCGGAAGCTGACAAGCAAGCAAGGACCCTGGAAGCTGAGCACAGTTTGGAAAAGGAGACCATGGAAGAGACTCTCAGGGCTGCCGACACTATTTCCGCCCTCCACATCCCTAAAGAGGAACAGGTTACTCCTGGAAAAGCTACTCCCCCATCTGGCCCTCCTCCCGAGGGTTTGCATGGTTTCATGGAAATAATGGAGTGGCTCATTAATGGTTACAAGAAAGTTGTGGATGAAAATAAAAAACTCTGTAACCAAGTCTTGATTCTAGAGACCATTAATACTGGGGAAGGGAATCCAATGGCCGACTATATTGAGGACCTGAAAAACACGATTGCCAAAGTTGAAGACATTAGAGATGCTTTCAACCCCAGGTTTGAGAAGATTGAAAAGGAGATGTTGGAAAGGAAAAGCCTTGCGGACACTAGCGAAAAAACCCTCTCGGACACTGTTACCAAAATTGATAAAATTGAGGAGTGCCTAAAGAACATTGTTGAACAGAGCCTAAGTATCCTGAAGATCTCGGCCAACAACACCCACACCCTCAGCAGCAAACTGGATGATGATAAGGAAATCCAGGACTTAGACCCGGAAGCTGAAGGAACAGGGGAAGCTCAAGGTCCTAGAACCTGCACCAGAGGCAAGAGGAAGGAAAAGAAACCGAACAAGGATCTAGAAGACCTGAAAGCTGTCGAGGCCACGTGTGATGAGCTGGTGCTAAAGGCGGAGGATCTGCTAAAGAAAATTGTTGTGTAGCGCCTTCCCTATTTCTCTATTGTTTTTTGTTGTTTAGCTATTCTTTATGTTCGCTGGTCTTTTGGCCAGTCTTTTTGTATGCGGACCTTATAGCACTGTTCTTCTTAGTGCTCTTTCACTATCTTTGTTGTAAAGGTTTCGGGTCCTGAAAACCTATTTTTTAATTAATCAGAACATTCATTCATTTCCTACATAGGATCTCATAGTTTCTTATTACATAAGGAATGTTCATCACAACAAGGAATATAAAATGAGTACTATCTCCACATCATGTCTTATATCATTTCCTACCTATTATTACATGAAGGTACATATCACTAGAGTACAAATCTCTCTCATATACAAAGCATCATGATATAGTGTGTCTCTTTCCATTACATATAAATTAGCTCCAAGAGTATATACATGAAGAAGAATTCAAGAAACCGTGTCCACACACACTAGCATCCAATGAAGACATCCCAATGGAAGAATGCATCAACCACCTGACCATGTGGAACCAATAAGGAACCACCCCTCGTGATAGGAGATGACATAACATTCCAACTCACACTCAAAACCTAAGCTAACACCTAACAACCAAAGGATACAACATGACTTCACAGGACACCAACATGAGAATACAACATCAAAATGCATCACATGGCTAAATCAAAGCAATCAACCTCCAGAGGCAAAATCAACAAACAAGGGCATATGGATAATAGACACATGTGGTGGGGTAGAGTGTCATCACATTCTTTCCTCATGTGGAATCCGCCTCAATCTTGGAGCCAATCAAGAGAGAATGGTACACCGCTCCAGTGGTCTTCCCAATACAAGATCTCAAAACCACCTCCCTGGGCATCATTGGGGCACAAGATCATAATCCTCAATTTCATTATCTTGATTAGGTGAATTCCTAATTACCCAAACCCACTAATAAATTATTATTAATGTTATCACTTGCAATTACAAATAGAAAACTCTCCATGTGCTTTCAACTTGTCTACACCCTAAACAAGCAGTCTATTGCTCATGACCCTGGTCCTACACATGAAAGAGCCCACTCCCCCAACCATGGACCATAACCATAGGGTAAATGCACATCCAAAAGACATCATAACAGAATCATGAAGGCCCGCAAAAGGTATAGAAATAGTCACATCATCATGAGAACAAATTGAACATAATGAAGCACATATGACCACATGCATGGAAAGAGCCTTCACCAAATCAATACAAATGAAGAGCCAAGCATAAATATAATCCAAGGATGAACCCAAATCCATGTCAAATCCTCTACAGTGAGGCAAAACACATCTCACTGGAGCAATAAAACAATCCTCAATAGTGAGGAATTCTCCCTCGTTGGAGCAAAACATTGCATAGGAAACACCTGAACGGTAAGGCATGAACCCTCTTACCAGAGCATAAATTGCCATAAATAAAATAAGCAATAAAACATAAAAAACTCTAATAATCTCAAAACAATCATACTCGGCCTTTGGAAGGACCCAAAAATCAAACTGACAAAACTCAAATGGCGAAAACTTCATAAACTACAAATTACTCAGACTGGCACATACAAAACCTGAACTGGTGCATATGACACAGATTGGTGCATATGATCATTATTTTAGTGCATATGACATATTTTATAGTGCATATGAAACAACAAGCAAAAATAACTTAACACGGAGACACAGCTTGATGAAAATGCCCAGTTTGGACCCCGAGCTCACAAATAGGCTAAGAATTAGTCCCAGAATGAACATGAAGGTAGAATAATACATACACAACATTATAAACCATAAACATATCCTCCTATGAGATATACACAAAGTTACATGATCCATCATGCACACAGATTGCACAAAAAAGTGCCTAACTATCCAAATCTCAAAGGGGGACATAATGAAGATGCAAAAGTGAAACAAAGAGGATACCAAGGAAACGGAAAGGGCTTTCCAAGCCTTTAATGAGTAATAAAACCAATGCAAAAGGAGACATTTAGAAAATGACATTCACTGGGATACACATGAAGCATATCCGACAAATAACCATTCCAAAACTAATAATATTTTGCATCTTTTCTCCTTCCCCGGATTCCAAAACCAAATCCAAATCTACCAAAGCAATTAAAATTTCTCAATCCAATTCCCAAACATCATTCAGAAATCAAAATATCACAGTCACAAGGAAGACAATCTTTCCAGAAAACAAAACTTCAAGGAGAAATTCACCATCTTGTGAACGCAATCCAAAAAGGTGTAGAAATCTAAAGTAGAACAATCTTCAATCAATTCCAAATTCCACAAGCCAAATTCCCAATCCAATTCGAAAGCAAGCTCCTTAATCTGTCGGATGATTCACCCAACAACCATTCCAGAAAGCAAAATAAATAGAAAAAACATTCACAACTATGGTCAAATGTCGGCCAATCAAAATATTCCCCAAAAAAATATAATCTGCCTACCCAAACTATATATTATATTTTATTTTCCCAATACAATCTTACCCAATAGTAATAAAGGGTAGGTAACTATAATATTAAATCTATTTACTCGTGTAACAAGGGGATATAAATTAAAATTTATAAAATCAAACAATAACCAAGCCCAATAAAATAAAATAACCCAAGGGCTATAAAATAAATTAAAGCCACTAAATAAAATAGAATAAATATCAATCCCAAATAATAATAATTCAATAAAATTCATTAAATATATGGAAGCTAATCAAAAATAAATATCCATTAAATAAATAAATAATAATTCAAAATAAATTAAACTAAATTATATTAATTAAGCAATAATCAAATAACCCTGAGCAAGGATATAGGGTTATCTTCCTGGTTCTTTCCCTATTGAGCTCTTGAATCAGTTTTCTTATTAATATATATATCAGTGGCTTGCCACTTTTGCCTAAAAAAAATAATAATAATCAAATAACCAAAAAAATCATAAATCAATAAATAAACCATAGATAATTAAATCTCAATTAATCATTAAATCGAATACTTAATTTAATCAAATAATCATCAAAATTATTAAATAATCACATAATTTCACATCTACAAATAAATAACCATAACTCTAAACATTTTACGCCAAGGAAAGAACACAACACAAGATTCTAACCTCAACTTACGACATGGCGTAATCAACAAGGTACACAACTTAGACCTTGAGTGTGTAAGGGAAACTATGTCATCTTCGTTAATTTGTCATTGGGATAAAGACTCGGATTTGTGAAGCCGAGTGGAGTCGATGTCTGGAACCTGCAAACTTGCATCAAATACTAAACACAACATATATGATACATATACATCATGATAAACAGACAAGTGATAGAGAATTGCAACGACATATCATGGTCGCAATGAGTGATATGACATCGTCTCTACTCACGAAGACAGTCACACATAATAACATCAAACACCACATAGAAACATAATCATAAAATAGGGTTTGTATCATCACAAATCATACAATCCATATGAGAAATGATCACATGTAAATCTGTGAGTCATATAAATCCATCCATCAAGGTGGTACTACTCACTAACATCTATAAGAATCATCAAAATGTCATATATCATATAATATGTCTAGCATCATCAATCACATGAATCTCCAAAACATAATGAGTCATATAGAATAATCATAAGTCCACATAAAGTCCTAATATCAATGATACCATCTAAGATAACAATAGAGTCATAAATAACCGTCCAAGCATCCATCATAAGTTTTTATAAGTCTATCAATGCGTAAATCAAAATAGAAATCTAGGAGGGGCACTACACATAGCATTTTCTAGATCATCAATGGAAAGCTTAAGGTCCAAAATCAAGTATACTCATAATCCAACTTCTTAGGAATGTAGTCTTTAATAATGTTCTCCAATGTTGATTGCACATCTTTCCAAAGAGACGGCTTTTTAAAAATATTCTTATAAAAAATCTAAGAAATAAATTTTATCTCTTCAAGGTTGGTATGAACAAGACCATTTTCATCTTGGGTTGCTCCAATATACTCTTTCTTATGCTTATAATTAAGAAAATTGAAAAGGTACTCTAAACTATTACCTTCTTTGATCCAATGCACTCTAGCCCTAATTTTAGCTCCTTGCCCCCCTATAAATGTCAAGTTTTCAAAGTTTTCTCTTTATCATGGTTATATAAGTTTGAATGATGATGTTATTTGGGTTAGAATTAAGCAATTTTCCAGTATGATCCAACTTTCGTTCAAGAGACTTTTCCTTCCATTTTCATTGCCAAGAAAATCTTCTACCAATGGAAAGTAAGAAATCAATATGTTGAGAGATGGTATGCTACCACCAATGCCTATAGGAGTCCCCAACATTTGGCTTGGGTATAGAATTTTAGATGTCAAACAAAGGAACCATAAATGAGGGATTGTTAAGGTGCGAAACATTAATTTTATAAGGCAACTAAGAATCCACATTGTTTATTTCAACCCCTAAGAAAGGACAAATGATGGGGAAATGGTCTGAGAGGGTAGTAGAGTAATATGTCTTTACATACAAACTAGTTCAGTCTTGAATCAATTGTAGGTTGGGAGAGATATAAAACCTATTTAACCTACTATGTTTTCTATCAACTTAAAATTTGCAATTAGACCAAGTAAACATTTGTGGACATAAGTGTTGAATTTGTTATGAATTGTATCAATAACCCCAATAGAATTTAAACAATTCATCTATTTATCAAACTCTTCGTTACTCAACTAAACATGGTTGGACCAGTTGCAATATTTAAGATATTCCAGCATATTAAAATCATCTCTAATAACCCAATTTGCATTAGGAAGTTTTTCTCCATCCAATCCCATAGCTCACATCTCTCTTTGGCATGATTAGGAGCATAAACTAAACAAAAACCAGCATGTTGACTATTAATAAAAGTAGGGACCCACACACAACTATGTGATGGATCCTCACCTTTAGAAATGGAAAAAAAATCATCCATGAAGAAAAACCAATAATAACACCCCTCCTAGCTTATCTATGTGATGTATGGAGAAAAGTAGCATCTTTCATATATTGAATAGAGAAGAAGAGAGATAGAACCAATTAAGTTTTCCTTCTTCAAGAAAAACAATATCAGATTTCCACTTATCAATTAACTCCTTAACCTCATACTTGCAATGAGGGAGAGAAATCCCTCTTACTATTTCATGAAAAGATTTTGCAATTCATGGTTAAGTTGAGCAATGAAGGTTGTCTCCTAATAGAGCCTCAAAATAGTTAATAAGACAAACAAACTGGTCAGAAAAACTCAACTCTTTTGCAGTAGGGGGGAGATCTCAATCTATGCCTTGTAGATGGAGAGGGAGACATGGAAAAACATTCGAGAGTCATGAAATTAAGATGAAAAGAAGAGGAAGTAAAAGTTTGAGATGACTTTAAACCACCCTAAGGATCACTAGGCCCAGATGTTTCCTTCCTCTTTTTTATTGCCTTCACGCCCTCCAATTCCATTACAACCTTATAAGAGGGTGTAGAAACCATAGAGGTTCTATTAATATTATTTTTAACATCAAAGGAGGGTTTAATATATATTCATGTGAAGAGTGGAGTCCTTAGACACGTTATTATCCCAAGGAGGAGACTGCAAAGGCTAAGAGTTGTTTGGGCTAGAATTTGAAGAGTGAATCAACCTATTCCTTCTAATTGGACAATCTCTTATCAAGTGACCTTGTAGACAAAAAGCATGCATTAGACTTATTTAAATACACCAAACATTGGTAGAACTCAAAGCCAAGACTAATTAACTTAATGTTTTCAAGGAGCTGGTTGTTCAAGTCCATCTCCACACATACTCTTGGGTATAGCCATAGGCTAGAAAATTTGTCAACATTATTTTTACATCAGATAACCCTTCCAAGATGAGAAACACTATCTTCCAAGAAAGGTCTAGGAGTAAGGTTTAAAAAAAGGAGTTCAACTCACATTAGATAATGCAATCTTGAAGGGTGCTCAACGTGGAAGTTAAAGGTCCAAGCCTAAAAAAGAGTATATTTGGCCACAAATGGCCCAAGCTTCATATTGCAGCACAATATGAGCATGCTTGGCTGATTTGAACATGCAAGAAACGTAACCTTTCCCTAAGCCTCTTAGGTTTTCAATTTCCCAACCTCTATTTTTCCAATTAAATATAGTCTATCTATAGGAATCTGTTTCAAAAGTTAGTCCCCTTAAAAAAATTATTGATCTATGCTGCCAATCATCGATACAATCAATCACGCCATCAAGAAACATAAATTCTAAAGATTTACATTCCTCATTACTAGGCTCTTCCATAACATTGGTAGCTCTTTAGCATTCCCTTCTTTGTTTGTATTATCCTAGCAATATGTATCCTCTTTGTTCAAGATACCATTATCTTGTCCTTCTTTGATATTCATTTTTCCTTTCTCTGCAACATCCAACACATCCTCTTTTGATTTCATATCCATCTCTTCAAACAAAGGTTTGTGCAACACCTTTTATCTATTTCCCCACGAGATAACCTCACCTCAACTTGAAGTCTCATGATAAATTGGTATCCCCTTAGAAGTAACAAAGTAAAGTTGTGCAGGTGTCAAAGAGTTGCCAAAGTTAAAAGGAAAAGCCATGTAGACTCGTGTAACCACAAGGGTTCCAAACCAAAGAGCCCTAGCGAAGGAATATTGCTCCAAAAAGATCACACCGTGACCACACACCCTTCCTTGGATATGTACAATAGAGAAATTACCGAAAATTAAACACCCAAAAATGTTTGCAACAACAAGAATGTTGTAAAACCCCAAAAAACTAGAAGAAATACCCAACCCAATGCATTCTTAAAACCATAAGCCTCAACTATGTTTCCCCATCATTCTCACTATCCTCTCTTCCCTACCTTGTCTCATTTGGGACCACTTCTAGTTGGTTGAAGACACTAGTAGCTAAGTCTAATGAGTCGTGCAACTCTTTTCTTTTATAAGTTTGTACGGTATGGCCTACAATGCCATTCATATTTGCTCAAAAAGATCACCCAAAATTACTTACAAAAAAACTTAAAAAATAAAAATTCTAAATTTGATTTCTTTTAAGTTTTTATGGTTCTCTAATAAATCATCTTTTGATGTGTAATGCCCTGCTATGAGGTCCAGAGGACTAAAAAAAATAAAACAATGAAAATGCGAATAATTTTTTTTTGTAAGGATAAATTATACATATGCATTGAGTTCCATACTACAAGATGAAGAAGGATGTACAAATATTAACTAACAAAAGTCAAGGCCCCACGACAATATTACTCAAGAATAAAATTAACCAAACATAAATGAACATATGAAACCTCATAAAATATGATTGCATTGTCTCTTACAAGGATCTTGATACATAATACATTGCCATGAGAATAAACATACAATCATCGGTTACATCACAGGGTACCCATAAGGATATAATCTCCAAAAGTACAAACAATGGAGTGAATACATAGATCTGGTACATATTGAAAGTCTTCAATTCCTCACAAGCCATCATGAACAGGATGCAGGACAAACCAAAACCCAATTGATGTGAATAGCACTCCACTCAACCATGTGGTACCATCAAGTCCACCCCCCCGTGCTAGGAGGTATCAGCCAGACCCAAGAGATGAAAGGAAGTATAAGATGATACAAGAGACTCGAGCCACGAGGCTCACAAGACTACAATCACAAGAGACCCACAAAGCTAAAATCACAGGCAATCAAAAGTAAGACAACCAACCTCCAGAGGCCCAAGAAATCCACAAAAGGACAAATCCAAGAGAGACCACTAAGTATGCAATAGGGAAGAGTGTCATCACTAGGTTGTCATGAGTTACCCTGGTGAGTCTTCACTAGGTCCCGACCCCCTTCCTAGGTTACCCTGGTGACCTCTCCCAACTCTCGGCCCCCATACAAACACTAGTGGACCACACCAACCTTTCGAAGGGACAAGATTGGTGGACACCATTCCAGGCCTTCTTTACTTACCTCAATCCTAAACAAGCACCTGAGCATAAGAGAGACAACAATTTAATCGTTATTAATGTGAACAAGCTACCCACCCCAGTTCATTAATTTAAGTTTTCACTTGATTACAAAACTTTCATTGAGTTACCTTGGCGACCACTTTGGGTTTCGACCCCTAATAAAAGCCACTCCCCCTTGACTTGCACCTAGGAATTCAAAATTCAACACAAGGTCTATAACACCCAAAAGCACCAAGGGTCTAGACCCCTCTACCATAGCAAGGTTGACTGACTTGCTAGAACAGGATCACAAACAAGGAGGTTCTATGCAACAAGGAAAGATTGACTCGCATAGAAGTCATATAGGACACCAATCACATTACATTTAAAGGCAATGGGAAATCATCCACAAATAGGAACTCAAACATCGTCCTAGCCTCCGGAAACAAATTACATATAAACCACATATCCAAGAAAACCACTATGATAAACAAGGACCAACAGCAAATACAAGTCTCATAATGCCAATCATAAAAGAACCCAATCTTAATATAACACCAAAAGGTCCAAAATAACTTCCATATATCCATTAATTTAAATTAATATTTAATTTCCAATAACCCAAATTTAACTCATTATAACTCATTTTATTCCTATGAATTTCTTCAATAAAACTAACATATCATTATTCAATTATTTAAGATAACATAATACATTATAACCATTTTGCTATCATGTTTTTGATCAACAACAAATTAAAAGAAGGAATCCAGAGTTCAAATGATAAAGTGTATATATATATATATA
The DNA here is from genome assembly GCF_030272615.1 of Cryptomeria japonica. Classification (NCBI taxonomy): domain Eukaryota; kingdom Viridiplantae; phylum Streptophyta; class Pinopsida; order Cupressales; family Cupressaceae; genus Cryptomeria; species Cryptomeria japonica. The sequence continues at coordinate 229,733,485 of NC_081415.1, forward strand.
TAAGCAGCCAAAACATATCGCAGACCACAGATTGGAAACCCCAGCCAAAGCTACGACAATTTGCAGAGAGGGGAAGTCGTGGAAGAAACTACCCACAACTGTGAGAAGGCTCCCCATTGATGTGGGTAGAGTCGTCCATAGTCGTGGGTGGCTCTCCCCACGGCTGTGGGAAAGGCTCCCCACAATCGTGGGCTTACCCACAGCTATGGGTCGAGCCACCCACAACATGGGTGAGCTCCCGCGATGCCCACAAACACACAATAAAATTAAATATACACAAACCAAAATTAAAACAAGAAATATCATTTTCGATTATATATATAAAAACAAACAGACAGAAATCCACATAAAATTTCTTCAAGAAAGAATAATATAAACTTTTCGAATCCATGAACCCAAATGCACATATTCGCCATTAAATTTGTGCTAACCCCAAAAAAATTCCAAATTTTCTTTTAAACAAAGATTATTCAAGAATTTACAAAACAAGATCACAAATTGAATCTTTTCGAGATATCAAATTTAAACCCAAAATTAGCATTCGGAAATCTATAAACCCCAAATGATTTCAAAATAAAATTCCAAATTATTATAACCTTAATTTTCAGAGACAAAAACATAGACTTTTTTTTTTTTTTTTTTTTTTTTTAAATTTTGATCAAAGCAAAATTCAGATTTTTTTCAAAACTTTCAATGAAATTTTCAAAGGAAAAAAAAGATCACATTTCCCAACTCTAAACACTATCCCTAACCAATATAAAGATGGAACAAAATCCCCAAAATAAAATCCACGACTTCACCAAACCCAACAAACCCAACCAACACAGATCTAGAAAACTCCAAAAAATTCTTCCAAACTCTTTCCCATCTATTCTATTATGAATTTTTTCGCAATTTCTTCTTTTCAAACCAACTTTTCTCCTAAAAATAACTACCAAAAAGCATGCAAGATTCTTTTCATTAATTTCACTAATTTATTTTATTTTTGTAACTCCCCACACCTGCAAATTGAATTTTGAAAACAATTAATTATTAATTACCTTTAAAATTAATTTTCCATTAGCACCATAAAATCCATAATTTATATTTAATTCCCTTTTAATAAATTATTTTCAAAACAGTAGATTAGATTAAATCATAATTAACTAAACATAATAATGCGCAATTTTTAATTATATTATTTAATTAATTATTAGTATTCAATTACTTTTAAAGTATTAATATTAATACTTTCTTGCTAATAAAACATTAAACTAATCATAAGGGTAAGGAACTGAGACTAACACGAAATGCCAACAAGACTAACACTGACATGACTGGCAAACAATGAACAAAGGTACTTGACAAGGGGTCTTGTTCCCGTAGGAACAATGGTACGACAAGGGTCTGCCTGATAACTTCAGTTTTCCACTTTACCATTGGGTCATAGAGCACACTCAAACCTGAAGGTTCAGGGGAAGTCGATGCTCGGTACCTGCAGCTGCATAAACAAACTATCGAACATGTACATAAAACCATATAATATCATACCATGATAAGGGAATGGAAGCGACGTAGCTTATCCGTAAAGAGCAATGTGACACTTTTCCCTTTCACCCAAGCACATCAAAGATAAAACACAGTGTATATCATAACAATTAAACATCGATAAATATAATGATTAAATCCTAACATCACATATATAATCCATCTCAATAATCATCTTACTAACAGAACATACCTACTCATCACATAAACACACAATGATCATCATCATATAAATCATCACTCCAACGATCCATAAAGTATAAATCATAAATAGCCACTTAAAACTACAGCAAAAGTCATCCAAAATCAAACTAGGTTAAATCGAGTCTGGCCAAGGGAGGGGCATCATATAATGCAAGAGAAGAACATAATGACTATATCAAAATTGTAAAGACTATATCACATTATAAAGACTATATCAAAATTGTTGATTCAATTAGAAAAAGATCTAAAATAGATAACCTCATAATTTTCAAATCCGATGAGTATGATGAAAAAATTAAAACCAAAAAACATGGAATAACCTTAAGTTTTGAAAACTGAGAGGATAATGAAAAACATATGAATTATCCTATCCTGCCTAACAAATAAAAATTAATTATCAGAGTAAACTTAAAATAGTAAACTGCAATTGCATCAACAACAGAACAATGGTATCCCTATAAGAAAAAAGAATCAAGATTGGAGAGCTGGATTTCATCCCTGCAATTCTACATACACTTTACAAGCTTTCAACCTCAATGTATAAAAAAATTCTTCCAAGCTCTCAATATATTAAAAATTCTTCCCATCGTTACAAGATATTAGTTTCAACTTCTTGGACATCCAATCCCAATTTCCAACAGCTGCATAACGAATGCCACAGGTTGTGTAGAGAATCAGTGTGATGTACAGGTAGATATTCCCCATTGTTGAAACTATGGTACAAGACCTTAAAGCAAGTCGAGCCACTTAAAATGCCCCAACCTTATATTCATTATTATCGGGTCATTCGTGTGTTATCTTCTGTATACAACAGTTAGCATTGTTGTTAGCATCAGTGATAAAGAATTAACACACAGATTCGTGTGTCCTTGGTAACCTCACTGGAGCAAACTCAACAGTTAAGGGAGCATGATCAGATAGAACATAATTATCAGGCCACATTCCCCTTTCAACCTCTGGCGGAAATAGAAATGCTTTCTTAACATCAAAACCAAATGCCGATTCTTGCAGATTTTCAACATCCTGCAGCTTTCTGTCGATTCCAACTAAATGTTGAGTAGCCGATTGCCTACTAAATACAGGGGCAGCAGACTGCTCTGTAGGATTCAACACTCTCTGTAATATAAATAACAGCCCCAAATAAGAATCACATGCTATAGAATTCTCAATCATATCATGTGAAAGACAACAACTTTGCATTTGTAATGAAAGAGAAAAGTAAAGGCTTGTGCTTGCCTGAAACTCCTCATAATCAGCAATTCCATTTCTATTGGTATCAACTGCTGCCCACAAGTCCTCAATTTCTTCAGTACTAAGACCGCGGACAAGCTGGAGAATGTTTTTGGAACAAAGATTATAATGACATTAGACACACTAGAACCAAACTGATCAAGCAAAATGACCAATTACAAAGTTTAGAGATCCAAACATCCACACTATTTCAAAACATGAAGTTAAACCTGCCTGATCCAGAGTTTCCGAGAATTTTACATAATCAACAGAACTGTTCTCAGACTTGAAGTGGCAGAATGCATCTCTATCTTTCAAACCAGCCTCCCACAATTTAGACTGCAGTCAGAATATATTACAATAGACATTATGAAGGTATAATGTGGCTTTCAGGGGATGCCTACCTCTAATCCACATATGAGATAGATGAAGAAAAAAGGTTCAAAGGAAAACATTCTATCCAGGAGTACTTCTACTTAAAAGATTCTAGTAAATATGACGCCTATTCCCACTTCTTTTTTTAAATAAATGTTTTGTATTTACAGCAAAACAGTCATTTAACAACCACAAATTGCACTCAATTTCAAGGTTCCTAATTAGCAACAACCTTTACAATTCCAAATACAGCTTCATTCCAGCTCGTCTTCAAAGACTTGCGATAATTGTTAGGATTAAGAAGCCAGATGAAATCCACTCCACAGATATTGCCACGATGATTGCGATGGCTAACCCACTGTATGAAACCCAAATGAGACATTAAGTGACAATGCAGAATCTGTACGCAGTATGTTTCTTCTCAAATTGATGCAGGGGAGAAATAAAACAAATGAAATCAGGCAGTGGCATATAGATATATAGTATACTGACCTTATGAGCATCCGCATCACTGTCTGTGTAATGGTGAGCAGCATCATAGGATGAAACAAAGCCTTGAGAACGTAGAAATTTGTAGACATGTCCACGTTTGCTTCCATTCCAGTCTCTGAATAGTGCACAATATTTAGAAAGGCAAAATCTTCAAAAATCCAAAACTTGAAACACAATGAAACAAAGTCTGGGTCTTACCCACATAGAATTATTGGGACAGAGGGGAGCTTGCATTCTACCTTGTAGGCTTCCAAGCGCTCCAGGATCTTATATACCTGTTAAACATAACAGTCCTCTTTGATTCCTGAATTTTATGATAATGAACATTGAAAAAGATAAGAGAAGCTCCAAAAGAGAAAAACAATAATACACATTGTAAATAAGGAAATCAGAGCTGTTCTTGGGATGAAAATTTAACGTCTACATATGAGTAGAAAAACAACTGAGGAGGAAAAAGACAAAGACCTGGCGGAGACGAACAAGGCAAATATCTGAATTATGAGGAAACATCAAGTGTGTGTTGACAACCAGTGTGTCTTGCTGAATGATTCCGTTTTGGCTTCGACGAAATGGAAGCACAGACTGAACATGTAATAGCTGCGCTACACGATCTCCATTGTCATTCAATAGCAATTTCTTAACCTTTACTACTCTGAAACGATCCTTTTTGACTGCAGTGAGAAGACCTGCCAAAATATCAAATATTTCAATTTTATGATGCAAAAAGCCTATATATAGAGTAATTAGATTTCAAAACACCATGGCTTACAAAGAGAAATTCAACATATCTGAATCATGCAGAATTACCAAGCATATTCACATGATTTATTGTCATGTTCAAGAATTCAGGTCATAAAACATATAAGTAATAACACAATGATAAAGAAAACAATTTTATCTGCAGTGACAACCAAATACATAACCAAGGTAACATACAAATTCAGTGAAACTGGCGATAAAAATGGAACAAAGTTATACCTGTACTTATTCAAATTGCAAATCAACAGTCAGTTAAGAGACAAGTACAGAGGTGGACTATTTTGGTATAATCTTTATCAAATTCAACTAGGCCAGAGATTCATTCTGTCAGCTGCAGAAAATACTTTGGAATTATTGGAATAGCCTATCTAAAGCTTATTGAAAGCCAACAAGCACACCGTTGTTCAATGTTCTTTTAAGCATCATTCCTGTGATTTGTAGAGAATCTTTCCCACGGTTTGTAAACAATACCTACTAAAGTACTAACTACAGTGACCATTTCTGACTACCACAAATAAAGGTATAACTGTGTGTAGCCTCCGGGCTTGGAGTTCACAGTTTATGGTTTGAAAAATCCAATACACTCGTTGGGAAGTTGTGACTGATACACTCATTTGGAAGTTGTGACTGCTACAATACATGTGCTTGTTCATAGCAACCACTATGAAGATGCCTGGCTATGGTGTCAGATCAAGTAAATCATGTCCAAACAGGATCATTTAGCCCATCCATTAAATAGCGCTTAAATATAATCTGGTGAAGACAATGTTTAGAGGGAAAAGAAAAAATAGAACAACCTCCAGAAAGGTTTCTAGGGGCTGAATTCTACCGGCAACCTTCTTGTTTTTCTATCAACTTACACATTTCAGTTTGTAATGCTAACAAAACAAATATCCAAAACCCAGAAAAACTGAATTTTAAACCAAAGACAATTAAGCATACTAAACAAAGCAATAAATGAAACAAGAATTACCATCTCCACGGTTCTTGGGACGACCAAGTTTATAAATTGCATAGCCTTTATTTTTCAAGTCGCGCTCATACATCTCAACTAGCTCCTCATTTCCAACCCAGAACTCCTAATAGTCAACAAAAGAGGCAAAAGAATTTAGAACTAAGTCAGCTACAAACAAAATGCCCTGATCTTCGTCTGAAGCCAAACCCTAGAATTGCTTGGCAGTTTAAAATCCCTGTATCGTGTGGCAATAAAAATGCCCTAATTGTAGTGATTGCTAACAGCTAGCTGCTCTATTTTAATCACCTACCTGCAAACAAATGACAGATGATTCTTTTTTGAGAAGCATGTCAAGTATTCCTTTATTGCGGTTCCACCAACGTTCCCTGAACTGGCTTTCCCGACAGATCTGCAAAAGTCAATGACAACAAAAGATTTAGGTAAAATGAGATCCAAAATGCAAACTGAAATTACATAAGCATATATGGTGGATTCCATAGAGAGGACACTTTCTTCCCATCAAGTACAATAAATTCTACATTGCCAACAGTAAAGAGATGCTCTGTTGCCAAAAGAAGTCTGCATTACGAAAAGCATTCATCTGCCGTGGATGATACGCAGCAGCACAAAATTCCAAGTATTAATAATCCAAACGAAAGTGGCCCGGGAAAATATATATTATGCCAATTCCATGGAAACGGAAGCCACGCAGAAAATATGCATTCATACCCATTTCACAAATATGAAAACAGAAGCGACCCAGAAAAGTACATCCCTAAACATTGTACACCTATGAAATATCATCAACCTAGGGAAAATGCATCCAGCCCATTCTTCCAATAAGAAAATAAAATCGATCCAGAAAAAGACATTAATACCCATTTTACATATATGAACAAAATCTACCTTCAAAAAAGAATACTCAAACCCATTACACATATATCGAAACAAATAATCGATTCACAAAAAATAAATGCATACCCATTTTTAAAACATGAAAACAATAGCGACCCAGAACGAAAAGCATTTTCATCGATAAACATGAAAATAATTCCAGATCAGATCTTACCTCACTATTGATGCGCTTGTATATTGGTGCAAGGATATTGAATGTAGTGCAAGAAACGTTTCCAATTTTCCTATTCATTCTTTTGTGCTGAATTTTACTGCTCTCTGAAACAAAAATTTGATTTTCCTCATCAAACTCTGCACCACACGTCTCCATGCCTACACAATAACTTTTCACACAATCCAGTGGAGTTTTATACATAAAAGCGGAGCAGACGAAGCGTAATCATCAAGCTTCAAGCTAGTACTCATGTGGATTTATAACCATATGATATAATGGGACAACTCCTTTCAAAGAATCAAAATTTATTGAGCACTGAAAATCTCGCGATGTCTTTTTGCAAATTGTCTGGTGGGGTGAAGATGATGGAAAACTCACCGCCCACAGATCGAAGAATCCACCGAAAGTTTTTTTAATCACAAAATTCAAAGAATCAAAAATTATTGAGCACTGAAAATCTCGCGAGGCCCTTTGGTAAATTATTTGTCTGGTGGGATGAAGATAATGGCAAACTTACCGTCCACAGGGGGGAGAATCCACCAAAGATTTTGTAAATTATTTGTCTGGTGGGATGAAGATGATGGCAAACTTACCATCCACAGGGGGAAGAATCCACCAAAAAAAAATTAATCACAAAATTCCTTTATAACAGCACACCTTTTTGTTGTCCCGATGCCAAAATCTTAGTGACCGGCAAACGCAGCAAAATCATCAAATAAGCAATTAAAAATTGCAAAACAAAGACTTGTCCACCAATAGTTTGATGAAAAAGTATTATTTTACTGAATTGTAAATTGTAACTATTGGATTAAATGAATTCGTGAGCAGCAGTAATCTAAGATTTTTGGGAGCTCAATAATAAAGGTGGCTTCACCCTGCAAAGCTTTGGATGAATGTTCCAGTCATAATGAATGGCTAGAATGTAAAGAAACATGGCTGCCAGATCAATGACAGTGATGGGGGAGGAAATGTCGGTTTCTTTTTAATTTTGCTTTACTGAAAAAAATATTAAAGAACTTGAGTAGATTGTAAACAGGACGAGATTCACCGGTCATAAGGGAGTAGATCCTGCATAGACCAACCTTTTTACCAAACAAATTGGTTTTGAGTTGAGTCAGAACCAGTCATGGGGAGTCTTCCTAGGATGTAGTAATTTGGTAATGCACCTTTAGTTGCAGGTAATGTTCTTTTAAGACTTATGAGAGGAAGAGTATTTCAGTTTTTAATTAATATATTAAATAATAAAATCAATTTTTTTTTTATAAAATAGATTGCATTACATTAGTGAAGCAAGTTGCTTTATTTTTATAGGGTAAAAGAATGTAGGTTGTATTGAAAATTTTATTGCTGAACATTCTTTCCAAATCTTTATAAATTATAAAGATATTTTAAATTATTTATTTATATTTAAAAAGGTAGAGAAATATTCATTTTGGGTTTGGATTAATAATTTAATTAAGAATTATTTTATTTACAAATATATGAAATATAAATTTTGAGTGGGGATTTCATATGGTTGTTAAAAAAAGATTTAGTGATAATAAAAAATTGTAGTCAAGAATAAAAGTGAAAAATATATCTATATGTTAAAACATTTTACATAATGAGTATGACAATTTCAGTTGAATTCAATTCAATTTATAGCTCATTAAGAAAATTAAAATTGATACTTCGTTGGAATTATACAGTGTAGTAATGATCTTTTTTAGTTTTATGTTATTTTAATGTTTGTAATTGATTTTTTTTATGATAGTAATTTTTTATTTTTTTGGTTGTTTATTAGTAATTGTTTTCTTCATTGAAATTTGAGTGGAATCTTTTCTTTGAAAAGAGCTTTTGAGTTTGTTGATAGGGATTGAGTTTGGTTGAAGTAATTTTTTCACATTTTTAATTTCATTGTTCTTTAATTTTCAACAACCACTTCTTTAGTCCATGCTACAAATATTTGTTACACAAAGATTGTCATTATCTTAGATAGGCATTGCATATTTTTTCTCTCAAGTGTGCATAAAATATATATTTGATCATTAAATATAATTCTAAGTATTTCATTTTTCTAATAATAGATATTGTTTTTCTTTCTAATAAAATAAGTGTATCTAAATTTTAAGTGAACTAATTGAAAACACATATTTAAATAACAAAAATTATAACATATTTAATAAAATATAAACTAATAGTTGATGAAATGAGATTTCCACAATCCATAGATTAGCTTCTCAAAACGATTGTGTGCGAGTTTTTGATCGATATTTCCAATCACACTCTGTGATCCATCATCAGATGAACGAGAGCACATTAAGCAAAGAATGAGTGATTGCGGACTATCTTGATACTTAAAAAGAGGAGAAATGAAAGAAAAAAACAACAAATACAACAATAAAAAATTAAAAGTTAAAAAACAAAAAGAAGAAATAATGTTTTGTAATTTTCTTTCTTTCTTTTTTTTTTTTCTTTTTTGTTCTTTTCCAATTCTTATTTTATTTGTCTTTCTTCTTTCTCCCCTCTTTTTAAGTGTCATCCTAGTCTGCAATCACTCATTTTTTGATTAATGTGCTTTAATGTGCTCTCATTCATTCTGATGATGGATCACTCCGAAACATTGATCAAAAACTCGCATAAACTAATAGTTACAAAATTAGTCAATTATAAGGTTGTTCATGGCATAGTATGATGGTTAAATTGTGACATTGTGGTTGCTCTCATTGGACAATTGTGATCATGGGCATCACACCCTCATTGATCTATTGTGCTTGTGGGTTTGAATCTTTGTGTTGAAGTTGTTGATGACCAATGTTAGTCACTTTGTGCTCCAAACCCTCACTAGCTAGCATGCTTGTGATCTTTGTGCTCTTGTTAGGTGACTAAGCTCATAGGTTTGTACTATTCACATTAATGGTGTGCTTTCATAAGAGATAGGGTCCTTCATTTGTGGTTTCATCTAATTTGGGTCAGGTTAAAAATTTCCATGTTAACATTTTAAAAATTTTATTGAAAGATTAAATTTTATAATTAATTAAATTCTATATTAAAAATTACATAATTGTACTTTTTTTTCTTGCATAACACTGTAATGGTAATGTGATTCAAGCAATAAGATAAATCATTATTATTTTAAAATTAGAAATTCTTATAAAACATTATGCTAAGGTTGTGTGATTTAAGAGATAGGATAAATCATAATTTTAAATATAGCAAGTTTCTCATAATAAGAATGTTAAAAAATGAGCATAAAAAAGAAATTCATAATGTGTTTTTTAAGCTTTATTTATTAAAAGCATTATATATACATAATAACCTTTTGATTAAAAATACAAGACAAATATCTCTACTGTCTAAATCATTTTGATGAGCTGCTGATTTGTATGTTGAATAGTTTTTATGTTATTCAATGTTGTAGTGAGCTGATTGAATCAGTTAGGTATACCATTGTATTTTTACAATCTTGTGAGCTGTTGATTTCAACTGTTTGACAATGTATTTATTTTCTTCCTTTCCTGTAATCTCTTCTTAGACTACTATTTATTTATTTTTATTGTAACCTTTACTTTGTTCAATAAAAAAAAATGAGTATAATGTATTTCAAATTTGAAAGAAATCAATCAACATCCCTAAACAAAAAAAGAACATTAAAGCCCTGGTTAAAGCCCTTGCCAAATGGTGCAAATGAGGGTTTTTTCTTTTTCCCCTCTTTTCTGTAGGTTCTGATTTTTTTGGGCGACAAACACAAATGCAATGCGCCTTCAACAGGCCACGTGTCTTCGAAAGCACAAAAGCAGAGGTTAAAGGATAAAGCTTCCAACATTAAATTTTCAAAGCCATAACGCCATTAACACAAATCATCACCAATCAGTCAGGGAATTTGTCAACAAAACAAAATGCCACATCAAAATAGAAAAGGAAAACCTTCAAGCCACAAAATCTTTTAAAAAATTAAATAAAGCCAGCACAAATTTCTACATACCTGCTCGAAAGCCTTTCGAACTTCAAAAGAAATGTAGCGACAACTGTCCTCGTGAAATGTTGCAATTGAAACATTTCTTCAAAGCTTTTCTTTCGCTTGACCCTAAAACAATGGCAATCGGTTACAGACAGAAATTTTATTTTATTTAAGTCTCACTGGCTCAAATTCCAACACATTTGCATAGGCAACCAGAAAAAGGAAAGCAGAAATTCCAGCGACAACATTAAAAGAATTTCTTCAGTTCAATTCAAGTATTTACGCCAAAAACAGAAAATTAAGACAGGTCGCGAGCTTACTTGTAGCGTAGATTGGATGAGGATAATCCCTGCCAACCTTGGATTAACGCTTTGATTGAGGAACCACGGTTGGTTAAACCAACAATTGTGAAGGATAATTGAATTAGAGTGTGTTTAACTACACTTTGGATGGTTGGACCGATGACAGGATTTAGGGCACAGGGGAGAGAAATTAGAGTAGAAAAAAAATCATTTTTCTTTTCTATAGTCAAAGTTTTCATACATTGTATTCAAATCAAATTATATATGATATTTGATACAAACTAGCAATTGCATATTGTGGTGCAATGGGTATGTGGAAGAGGTGTGGAAGGTCAATTAGGACAAAATTTGGTCTATTTTTTACATATATTTATGTAGTATATGAAATCAATTGATAAGAAATTTTGAAAATGATATTGTTTGTGAGGTGATTGTCTCAATGAAAAATGATAGCCTCAAATCAACTAAGAAGGGGGAGAGGAAAAGTGAGAGAGGTTAATAGAGAGATAGAGAGGTAGAGGGAGAGATATAGATCGAGATAGACAGGGACATAGAGAGGAAGAGATAGAGAAAAATAAAGGAAGGGGTAGGGGGTGAGATAGAGTGATAGAGAGATAGATAAATAAGGGGATATAAAGAGAAAGGGGGGGACAGAGAGATAGAGAGGGATCAAGAGGTAAACAAATGGAGAGAAGTAGAGATATAGATCAAAAGAGATAGATAAATGTAGAGAGAGGGAGAAACAAAAAGATAAATATAGAGATAGAATGAGATATATAGTGATAGGTAGAGAGAGGGAGAGATATAGGAGTAGAGAGATTGAGAGGTAACAAGAAAGAGATCAAGGAAGAGATGGAAGAAGAAATATGGAGAGATGGAGATAGAGAGGCAAAAAGGTATAGATATAGAGGTTTGTGAAGGGGGGGAGGGGGAGAGAGAGTGGGAGACATGTCTAGATACATAGGGGAGAAAGGAAGATACAGAGGAAGGCTTAGAGAGATATAGAGGGAGAGGGAGAGATATAATGAGATATGGATGATGAGATAGAGTGATAGAGAGATAGAGATATAAAGAGATATAGATAGGGAGAGGAAGAGAGAGATAGAGAGATAGACATAGAGAGAAATAAACAATTAGAAGTGGAGATATACAAATACTAGAGAGAGAGAGAGAGAGAGAGAGGAAGGATATATATATATATATATATATATATATGATAAAGAGAGAAGATTCTACACTAAGTTTTTTGTTAGCGTTATTGTTCTCTTACTAAATATGGTGGACTACCATATGGTAATTAGTATTTGTTAGTTGCTATTTGCAAGGAAATTCATTTGTTTATTATGAAAGTACTTACGAGTTTTAAATAATCACCTTGTGAGGTAGGTATCACCTTAATCATTTGCAATAATAATAACACTTATTCTCCTTCAAAGGGCAAGTGAAATAATAACGTAATTGGGCATGTAAGGCTATTCCATATATTGTGTAATTAAATATAATTTAACCATATAAGGGCATTTGGTGTAATGAAAAATTCCATATTGTAGCACCTAGATGGTGTTGAGTTCAAATCATCTTCAATACAAAAAAAAATTATATTATTTTTTATTTAATAATGTATATTATAAAACATAATATATAATACTAATAAATATAAAATCTATATATATAAAACACAAATAAATGCATTGAAAAATATAATATTCAATAAGAAATAAATCTAAAGTAAATATTATATCAAACTAGTATATAATAATAAATTGAGTTTATTGATTAGATTGATTAAATAACTAGAAGCGTGTATTACCATAAGTCCATGGTGTCGTGCGCAAAGAAGTGTGCAGGGTTTCGAGCTAGGGCATCGAAGCCCTAGCTCATGGGTGGTTGTTGCCTGCTGGTGCATGGGGGGAGGGCGGTGGGTGTTATTGCAAGGAGGGGAGGATCTGCTTACAGGGAGGCAGGTGTTGGTGGAGGTGTGGTGGCCTACGGGATGTGGTTTTGTGTTGTGCGCGACAGGGGCTCGGGGTTCCCTACGGGCTCATGGATAACCTGTGGGGAAGGGGGGTTGTGGTCCGATTTGCCCTTTGATGGTGCTCAGGAGGGGTGGGTATTTGTTGCCTTGCAGGGGTGTGTGGATCCCTTGCTTATTTCCCTTTGGGGTGTGGGTTTACTATGAGGTATAATGTCTAGTATTGGTGGAGAGGCCTCGAAGGCACCTCCTGTCATGGATTTCCGTGTTGCAGTGGGTTCAAGATCCCCATTCCAAAGTGTCAAGACTTTTGATAATAATCTTTTTGTCTCAGATTCAGGGTTTGGTAGTGCTAGTGGCTCTTGGATTACGAAGATTAATGGTTGTCTGGAGAGATGCAGTGAGAGGTCGAGGTTCGTTATTCCTTCAGAGATGATAGTTGAAGATGCTGAATACTTTTCAAAACACTCACTATATTGCAAGATTTTGGAGATGAGGGTTTCTTTGTAGTTTTTGGAAAACTGGGCTCAGAGGACTTGGGCACCGGAAGGGGAAATGGAGATTATGTTGCTGGCAAACAACTACTTCATGGTTACATTCAACTGCATGAAGGATTGCAATAGGGTTTTTGAAGGAGGCTCGTATTTTTACAACTAGGTGGGGTTGCTCATCAAACCTTGGCATGTGGGGTTTATCCCTTTAAAGGAGCTCCCGAATAGGGTCCCAGTGTGGGTTTGTTTATTGCATTTTTTGATGGAATGTTGTCGGGAGAATGTGTTGCGGATGCTCGCTTCATTGCTTGGGAAGCCAATTGGATCTTCAACACAAACCTTGGGGAGAAAGGTAATGACTTTTTCTCGTATCTATGTTGAAATTGATCTTAGTAAGCCTTTGCCAAATGCTATAGATATGTGTGCGGGCTCTTATTCTTGGGTTCAGTAGTTGGATTATGAGACTTTACCATTTCGGTGTCGTATGTGACATGAGTATGGTCATTTGTAGCGCAAGTGTCCTAGGTATAAACCGGTGGTGCGCCAACCTCAATAGCCGACCTGTAACCTAGATGGGGCTGACAAAGGAAAAGTTGCCATGTCTGACGAGGTAGTGGGTGTTGATGGTTTTGTCTCACTTAAAACAAAGAACAGGAATCAGGGATGAAAGAGGTCCTTGCTAGAGAGACAGGAGGAGGATACCTTTAACAGATTTGAAGCCTTGGATGACCTTAGCCAACAGGAGGTGAACTAGGGGTTAATTCCTTTAAATCAAGGTGCATCAAGGTTGGTCCCTGATAGTGGGATTTGGGAATCTACCCAGGCTCTGCAAGTGGTTTGGAGTCAGCAAATGGAGATGGATCAGCTAGTAGTGGCTCAGTTGGGACCCATTTATGGTGCTAAAGTGAAGTTGGCTGGGGGAGAGGGTTCTCCTGCATCTCAGAAATTGGAACCTGTTGGGGTCAAAAGTAACAAGATCTCCTTATACTTGGGTCTTCATCAAAAAGACATTAAGAAAGGAGCTACGGAGAAGAATTCGAAGGTTGGTAGCAAGAAGGATTTGGATAAGATCAAATTGATGGGGGAGAATTTGGTTGAGTCAGGGTCAGTAAAGACTCTGGATTCTCATTTTTCCAATCCCTCGAAATGATTGTGCTATCATGGAATGTGAGGGGCTTGAACAGTGGCCCTAGACAAAAATTTGTTCGAGAGTTGATAAGGAGTCATTCACCTGATGTCCTTTTCTTGCAGGAAACTAAACTTTCTATGGAAAGTATGATGGGTGTGGTGCCGAAGGTTTGGGGGAGAGGCAAGTGCCAATGTATTGGGGCAGGACTTGGTTCCTCTAGAAGGGTGGCCTGTCTTTGGAACCCCTTAAGGATTCATCCTATTTGGTGGGTTGCTTCCAAATCTTCTTTATCCAGGGTTTTCTCTAGTCATGAGACTGGGGAATATATCATGTTTACTAACATTTATGCCCCCACTAATCTTCAAGGTAAGCAGAATTTATAGTCTCATATTTCTTTTATGCGAGGGTTGTTCCCTTTTCATCCATGGATTATGGCAGGAGATTTCAATTCCATCTTAGAGTTGAGTGAGAAGAAGGGTGGTGTTATGTGTTTGGAACCTTCTTATTTCCTTCTTCGGGATAGTATATCATCATTGCATCTTGTTGACATTAAGCCTGGTAATGGTTTGTTCACTTGGAACAATAGGAGGGTAGGTGAGTATTGGATTGTGGAGAGGTTGGATCACTTTTTGGTTTCTAGTTTTTGGGTTGATGGGGGGTGGTCCACATGTTTTGAGATTCTAGATTGGAGAGGGTCAAACCATTGGCCCATAAAGTTGGTGTCTTCTTCTGCTTGGGTTGCTTGCACTCCTTCATTCAAATTCCAGCTTATGTGGTTACGGGATCCTTCTTTGTAGGATCATGTTGCGGAGTGGTGGAGGAAAGGGAGGCCAACCTTTGGCACTTCTATGTACACTTTTGCCAAGCAGCTGTAATTTGTTAAGTTTCAGCTTAAACGGTGGAACCGCCAATGTTTCAAGAATATCTTCATGCTAAGATAGTTGCTTAACTAGTGTTGAATGGCATTACGAGGGAAATAAGAGAGCATGGTTTGTCTGAAGCCTTGCTTAGGGAGGAAGACAGGGCAGTCAAGGCTTTAGAGGAATGGGAGCTTAGGGAGTAAATCTACTAGAAACAGAGAGATCGTATTGATTGGCTTCAAGCGGGGGACAAGAATACTGCGTTCTTCTTCAATTCAGTGAAAGTAAGAAGACACGACAATTCCATTTCTGTTCTGGTCAATGATAAAGGTGAGCAATGTTTATCCTTGCAGGAGATCTCTAGGGAGTCTTTACAGTATTATCGGTCCCTCTTTAGTGAGGATACTCAAGGGGAATCGGAAGAGGAGAATTAGGTTCTTGCTTGTATTCCTTCTCTAGTTACTAGGGAGATGAAAGAGCAGCTTATGGGTCCTATTTTGCTAGAAGAACTTGAGAGGATTGTTTTTCACATGAGGAAAGGAAAAGCTCCTGGACCGGATGGGTTTCTGATTGAGTTCTTTCAAGATTTCTGGGATATTATCAAATTGGACTTATTGGAGGTGGTCCAAGAGTCCCAGAGGAATAAGCAAATGCTTCGAGCTTTGAATGTGACTTTCATTGCACTAATCCCCAAGTGTGATGGGGCTGACCGGTTAGGCCAGTTCCGCCCTATCTCTCTCTGTTATATGATCTATAAGATCATTTCTAAGTTGATAGCGGAAAGGTTGAAGAATTGGCTTGGGGATGTCATTTCAAAGGAGTAGAGTGGGTTCATGGAAGGTCGCCAAATCCTAGATGGTGTGGTCATTGCTACTGAGACCATTCATTATATGGTAGCTTTTAAGGAAAAAGCTATATTTATTAAGATGGATATGGCTAAGGCTTATGATAGAGTTTGTTGGTCTATTCTCTAGAAGATTCTTAGGGCCTTTGGCTTTGCTGATGAATGGATCCAATGGGTAATGAGTTATGTTACGTCTACCTCCTTCTCTATGCTAATTAATGGAGATCATACTGAGTTGTTTGGTGCATCTAGGGGTCTTCGCCAGGGGGACCCCCTCTCCCTGTACTTATTCATTCTTTTGGCTGAGGGCCTGGGGAGGTTGATTAAGAATAATGTGGGTCTAGGTATTATTCAAGGTTGGAGTTGGGGTAATGACCTGCATCCTTAGTCCCATTTGCAGTTTGTTGATGACATGACCCTGATGGGATTAGCTTGGATCAGAGAAGCTACAAATCCACGTAAAGTTTTGGATGTTTATATTGTCGCTTTGGGCTAGTTGATCAATGAGGATAAATCTTCCATTCTCTTCTTCAACACACCTAGAACTATTCAGAGGAGGATTGCTCATATCTTGAGATTCCAGGTCGGTTCTCTTCCCTTGACTTACCTGGGTATTCCTATCTCTACTGGTAATCTTCCTAGGGATTCATGGCAGGGTATCTTGGACAAATTTTGCATGAAGTTTGAACATTGGATACACAAATGGTTATCCTTTGCTGGGAGGGTTCAACTGATCTAGTCGATGGTTCAAGTTCTTCCGATTTATCGAGTATGCTCCAAGTGGCCCCTAAGTGTTTCTTAAAGGGACTGGATTCTCTGGCAAGGCAATTCCTATGGGTAGGCAACCTGTCCTCCTACAAATGGTGTCTTGTCAATTGGGACTTGGTGTGTAGTCTGAAGCAGTCGGGTGGGCTTGGCTTAAGACAGTCTATTTTATTTGGGGAGGCTTTGGCGGCTAAATTGTACTGGAGGTGGTGTGTTGAATAGGATCAAGGCTGGGCTAGGATTTTGGCCTACAAATATATGCAGAGGATCCTGAAGGAGGAAATCCCAAGATATCTGCTTGAGGGAAAAGGCTCATCAATTTGGAGTACTCTCAAGAAAGGGGCTTCTCTTATAAAGGAAGGACTTTTGGGGTTTGTAAGAGGGGGGAAGAGGTTCTTTTCTGGGTCGACTCTTGGGATGGATACCCCCCATCCTTGATCAGTTTCCCAACCTTGGGAATCTTTGCCAGAGGTTCCTGGAGGCAGGGTGGTCTAGGGTGAGTGACTTTAAGGTTGTTTATAGGTGTGGGCAATTGGAGTTGGAGCGGTGGAAGGCTCCTAATGAATGGTCGGTTGCTGGTATAGACGAAGAGTGTGCTAAGTTGCATGGCATTTTGGCAAGTAGACATTGTAGCTCCCTTAAGGATAGGGATAGACTTGCTTGGTCCCCAAATCTTAAGGGCATCTTTACTGGTACCAAGAGCTATTGTCCCATAGGTTAGAGGGGAGGGAGGTGCATTGGTGGAAACATGTGTGGAATAATTTTTCTTAGCCGAAGTGTAACTGTTTCGCTTGGACTTTGGCTTTGAATAGGTGCCTAACTTGGGACAATATTCGCAAGAAGGGATTCCTTGGGCCTTCCATTTGTGTTTTGTGTGGTAATGGGGAGGAGGATTCCTCACACCTATTCTTCAGATGCCCTTTCTCATTGCTAATTTGGCATTACTGGTGGGGGGTGTGGAAGCATCCTTGTGTTCACATGGATTCTTTGGTGGAGTTTTGGAGTAGTTTGGGTAGGCCTCCTATTTTGTCCTCTTTTCTCCAAAATGTCTGGCATATTGGGCCCATTTTCATACTGTGGTAGATCTAGCTAGAGAGGAATAGGAGGATGTCTAGGGAGCTCAGACTGTTAGTTCAGAAAGTGTGGAATAGAATCATTGGTATGATATGGGAGACAGTGGAAGCTAAATGTGAGGTGAATTTTCCTTTGGATAGAGGAGAGGCTGATATTGTGAGTAGGTTGGGTCTACAGGAGATGTCTCCTACCTCATCTTGTGTCAGGAGAGGTAGACGTGATATGAAGAAGGTTCAAAGGGTTGAAAGGTGGGTGCCCCCTCAGGATGAGTCCATCAAGATTAACATCGATGGCTCCTCTAGGGGTAGTTCGGGTCCTGCTGGGATTGGTGGTGTTGGTAGGGATAGTAGGGGGGAGGTGGTTTTCTTCTTCTCGATGCATAAAGGGCGATAGTCTAAAAACTTTATGGGGGGATTAACAATTTTCTATTCCTTGGAGCATGCCTTGGAGTTGGGGTGGTGGAAGGTTATCTGCGAATCAGATTCGCAAATTATTGTTAACTTGTTGCTTGAGCAGAAGGTGAGTACGATTCATTGGCAACTAGTAGGGATCGTTCACTAGATTCTTCAAATTAGTTCTATGATGGAGAAGTGTATTTCATCCACATTCCCCGTGAATGGAATAGAGCAGCTGATTGTTTGGCTAAGTGGGCCTCAGAACATGATGATGATTGGAAAGTTGAAGGTTGGGACCAACTCTCCTCGGATTACTGTTAGAATATGCATAAGATATTTGCTGAGGATATGGATAGTTACAAAGTTGGATGATCTTGGGTTGGGCTTGTGGTTCCCTTCTTGGGCTTTGAGACTCTAGTTCTCTTTTGTAATTCTTGATTCTGATTTTCAATAAAGTTTTTACCCCTTTATTCAAAAAAATAAAAATAAATTGAATTTATTCCAATTATTGTATAATATATGATATCAAAATATAATTAAAAAATATCTTATATATAATTAATAAATAAATAAAATATAATTTTTAACAAAAATAACTTTTATTTAAAATTATATTGATATAATATATAAATATTAATTATAGTTATAATAACAAGTGCCACATACTGGCCAGTACTTGCCTTGTTAATTTGTAGTTGAAATAGTAATTTATTAATTGTAACTAATATATTGTTTAATTTAATTTATTTTGTTTTATATCATTTATCTTTCTACAATTGTGTTGTCTTAAATGTATAATTATAAAATATTTTGTGAATAATTAAAATTTCAATAATTAAAATTGCATTGTTATTAATATACTATTTTATATTATTATTAAATTATTATTAGTATATTATCATTTTTATATTATTAAATTATAGTTAGTATATTGTTACTTTAATTTGTATTATTATATTATTATGAAAATATAAATATTAAAGTTTGTTTTTTTCATAATTTTCTCTTAAATATATATGTTGAAGATAAATTAAAAAATATGTCAAAATATATTATAGTGTAAAAATCTAATGTTATTTATAATGTTCAAATACTTTTTTTATAAATTCTTGTTTATAATATATTTTTTTAAAGTGACAACCGACTATATAGTTGCCACTAAATCCATTTATTTTGGATTTCCTAAAAATCCGCTCTATAACAACTAAATTGTATTTAGTCAATAAGTGTACAGAAAAATAATTTTCGTAATTTATAATGTTAAAAATTGTACAACTAGGCTTAGGTAAATAAAAAGATTGAAAAAATTAAAAGTTAAAACTTGTTTGTGATTGGTTCACATTAACTTTTTTAATAACTAGTTAGCTAGAAAAACAAAAAAAACTCATTACAATAGTATTGCCTAACGGCAAGTACTAATAATAAGTTGAATTTATTCCATAATGATTGAAATAAAATGGTGAATATACTATTAGTCATGAAATGAGATAAAGTCACATGGATGAACTTGTCCCCAACATTGTCACGTGGATGAACAGTTTTGTGAAACCTTATCAAAGTAAAAAAAATTCAATAAATGAGACAAATTGTTGTTTAAATCTATTCACAATTAACAATTGCATCGACGAAATAAAAGTATGTGACAATCACCATATAAAAATGGCAATAAAAATAGATGAAAATGGTAAAAAGCGGCAAAAAAAAAATGACAGATATACAAGATTCACCCAATCATCTTGCATTGGTACAAACACTAGGATAGTCGTAAATATTCTCTGACAACTCATTTATTTCAAAATATGTTTGATGGTTTGAGAGGACCTTATGGGCTCAAAATCTTGCATAAGAAGCTAATCAACTAGTTATTTAAGTTTATCTAAGGAAAACAAATGTGTTTCTAACTTATTCAAATTATCTAGGTTAATTAAATAAATGAAACTAATAAGCAAGAAATTAATTTAGACAATAAAGTTGGTACTAATAATTTAGTTGAAATAAATGTAGTATTAAATGATGAATAATAACGTTAATGATGTGCTAAATTGGTTTATCGGCTCTAGAAAATGAATGACCTTGATTTGATGAGTTTCTTATAATTTGAATGACCACAAAACAATGATAGAGGTTGAGTTCAATCTTGAATATCATGAAATTGATTTGTCACATGGAATTTTGTTGATGAGTCATATGATTGAATTTATAGGATGTGCACTGAAAGACTTTTCTTCACCTTCTTAATATTTTAATCCATTAAGGTGGCATCTAGAGAAACCATTGAGAAGCTTGACAACATAATGAGTGAATAGGTTCTCCTAGGTCAAATCCTATAGTGAGCCAAATTAATAATGATAAAAAATATCAAAGACAAGATACACATTTACATGCAAATGACATATGTGATGACATATATCTAATTCCTTGTTGTCATTTAAAAGTTGGAGTGTGGTCTAATGATCCTAGCATGTGATCTCCCCAAGAATTAATTGCATATTGAATATCTTTGAATACCATAGCATAATAACATGTTCCACAAAGGTGTGATAAATTACCTAATAATGGCTTAGTTGAAGGGAGTGTAATGATTATAATTCAAAATTAGGGACCATTACTGGACTTCTTAGGATTGAACAAGATATATCTCACATCACCCGAAATTGAAGCAGAGGGATAAGGTAGTACTCTTGAAGTCAAAGGTGAATGCATATGAACAAATGGATAGAAAATATGTCTGAATAAGTGCAATCTAGAGTGGAATAGAGTGGGATGGGGATCAACACATGACACAAGCTTGAGATGAGTTAGTTATTGCATTAAGGCATTCCCATTAAGGTCAACACAAAAGTAAATGACAAATTGAATGGGTATGCAAATTTCACCATTACATTTTACGCCACTTTGATGTGCACAAAAAATTAGCATATGCAAGAATTTTAAAATAAATAGACATTGTTTGGATAACACAAGTGTTAAATATTTGGAAACTCACAAAAATATACTAATCTAAATAAAATAATAGATCATTCTTGAATTCTTATTTTACACCTCGATTTCAGTACTCTATTAAAACTTTTGTGCAACAAAAAATATGCAATAAGTATCATCTACCACCTAATATAAAATAAATACAAACTACAAGTGTCTTCAATTATGTGGGAAACATGAAAATAAGAGATAGGGGATAGAAAATATACATGTACCAAAAGTAATATGAAAATTTTCCTTTTGATGTGGGAATGAGATGAGGTTCCCTATTATGAACCCAAGCAACAAGGTTCCATACAATGTAGCCATGTGATAAGCCCTTGAGAAATGAAACAATATGCTAAATCTCTACATGATGTGGTAATTTGATGCAATATAACTCCACATAATGTGAATATGTCTCTAAAAATGATATGTCATGTATAAATTCAATTATAAGTCTTTATTGGACACTAGACCATTAGGATAGGCATCATACACACTACAATCCTAGTGTTCAAAGTACTTATTTACTCATTTATTGGTTTTATTGTACCCACGTATTTGGGGCATCCAATTAGGAGTGGCACTATATGTTGATTGTAGTTTGTATTTTGGCAAGTGCAAGACTCACTTATTGACATAGAAGTTGCTAATTTAAACTATGATAACTTATAAGGTTTATAAGAGTTTTTAGAAAGGAAAGAGCACAATGAAGAGGAACTAATTATGGACATAGAGAAAATCATGGAGTGTTTTATGGAAAATATAGGATAAGACTACTCTAGCACTCAAGTTTGACATGGCAGAAATTTCTAATTTTCTATTAGTTAACCAAACTTTATTTGGGAATTTGATTGCATGCATGGATATGGATGCCTAAATTACCTAGTGATTTCCAAGACAATGTTAGAAACTATTCATGATTTATAGTTTTTGTAAAGGGGAAAATTTGATTTGGCAATTTGCAACAGAGAAGGAGAAATCACCAAATCAATTTTTGCTTTTGGGGGAAAATTTTCCTTTACATTCAAAAGAGGGGAGGAATCCACTAGATTCAATCACTAATCAGGTAAGGATCGAATACTAAGTGGATTGATTGATTATGATGTGTTTTTTCCTCTTTTGTAAGTTGAAATGTTGATTTAGGGTAACATGTTGAAATTGAAAACAAAACTAAGAAAATACTGAGCTACAGGTTCAGGATTTTGTCGTGCACCTGGATCGAAGTAATGTAAGTTGATTTGGATCTGTCCTATGAAAATTCCCTGAAAAAGAAGGGGTTGTGATGCAACAACAAGGTCCTATGAATTTTCCACACATCCAAAATGGTTTTTTTCATCTTTATGTCTGAAGCTTATTTTGAGAAGTACATCTCTGCACATGTTTCCTGCACACAAAAAGAAAGGGAAACAAGTTGGGAATAGGGGCTTACCTTAGGTTAAACCTCGATTTTGGAATTAACCATGAAATTGAGATAAATGTAATTGAAATGACTGAAAGGAAAGGTTCTCCTTTTGAGGGAGATGTTGAATTATGGCTGAAAATTGAATGATTATACCTCCTTGTGAAGTTTTGCTTGCCTCCACATGGAATTAGGGTTTCATGAAATAGGATGTATATCTCCACTTCAATGCTTGAATCTTGATTTTATTGCCGCTCCAAGGCTTGAAGGAAGACCGAAGATGCTCAATTTCTCTTGAATGCTTGATCTCTTGTGTGCTCAATACTTGATCATGTGGTTGAAAGATGTTCAAATGAGAGGGGAAAACCTCTTTATATACTTGTTTGTTGAGAAAATTAACTAATTTTCTAACATGAGCCGACACGAAGAGGGAAATCTTGCTCAAATTTGAAATGTAAAAATGAGTTTAAAGAGGGACCATCTTAGGGAGGACCATGGCGCCACGCCCCGATCCTGCCCTATTTTGGACTAGGATCAAGGTGCCCAAGGGGGTACTAATCAAGGTTTTTGATGTTTGTGATGTGTATGAGCATAATTAGGTTTTCAATCAGGCCAACAAGCGCAAACACTAAGGTGAAGACCCAAATGTGGTTGAAATTACAAGGGGTGCAATTTTAGGAAGGTGGACAACATGCAAGAGGAGATACATCAAGCACAATAGATGGAGCTATCACAAGTTCCAAACAAGGACCATGCTCTAATTATGAGTCACTTTGTCTGTTACTAGGAGCTAGAATTAATGCTTTTGAAAATTATTTAGATAAATCATTGTCAACATCAACATATTCGTATTCATCATTAGAAATATTAGAATCAATATTTTTATCGTTAACAACGACTTCTCACCTATTTCTTCATCAAGATTAATAAAAATAGGAGCTCTAATAGGAATAGAGCTTGAATCATCATTTGTCTTAAACATTTTGCATCTTGGAGAATTAGGTTGAGCATTCTCATTAGGAGGAAATGAAATTATGCCAATAGTAGGTTTCTTGGGAGAAGAAATGGTTTGGGAAGCAAGTTCACAAGCTCTAGCATGACATCTTTGTTGGCTTTCTCTCACACAATGGTTTCATTTAGTTTTAGTTGAAGGTTGTAAAGGTTTAGGTTCATCAAGTACAAGCATGTTTTCTTCTTTTAAGGAAGGATTCATAGGAGGAGGTTTTTTAGGTTGAACAATAGGAGAGGTCAGTCGCTTCACTTTGTGAGATTTAGGAGGCAGAACCACACCATATAAAGGAGGAATGGGAGGTGTAGGAAAGAGACTAGGTCCATCATGAGGAGGAGGAATAGGCCTACCCTTAGGAGGAATAGCTTGACACATGGGAGGAGGATCATTTCTATCCTTGGGAGGAAGAGTGGACTCATCTATAGGAGAAGGAATAGATTCTTAGGAAAAAGAATATCACTTTACTTAGGAGGAAAGATAGTCTTAACCTTCAGAGAAGAAATAGATTCCTCTTTGGGAAGAATATTATTTCTTTTCTTGGGAGGAAGAATAATCTTGTCTTCAAGAAGAGGTATATGATCATCAAGAGGAAGGTTAAGTGTTGGATTTCTAGGTTTACTCAATGACAAAATCATCTCATTTTTCCATTTTTGATATGATTTAAAGAGAGAATCACTTCTAGGTTGAAGAGGTTGGAATTGTTTAGACAAAAATAATCAGGACAAACATCTCCATGCCTCACCATAGGTTGATATATGCTATGATTAATAGTTATGATTTCATCATTATGTGGAAATTTCAAACATTTATGAACAACAAAAGCAATTGCTTTCATGGAAGAGAGCCAAGGATGTCTCAACTTCACACAAAATTTATAGGATGTAGCAATGATAGAAAATTTAACATCTAAGCATTTAGTGATAACATCAATAGGAAGTGTGATAGAACGAATAACAGGACAAGAGAAGCCATCAAAAAATTTAACCACCACATCAGTATCATCATATATCACTTGATGTAATTTCAAAGTATAAAGAAATTCTTCAATTATCACATTAACCATGCAAGGTAGATGAATAAGCACTCCTTGAGAAGGTATGCCTTTAATTTACCCAGTTATATATAATGGGCCATTAGATGCTTCAATAGTCTCACTAGGATCAAATGTAACTCACAAGTCCTTAGGAGGGTCTATTTGATTTACAAGGTTCACCACATTATTAACTCAAGGCCAACATCATTGGGAGAGAAATAAAGATGATCGGTCTCAATCACATTAGTGGAATGGGAAGGTAAAGGATCAATGAAAATTTGAAGGTTTTGATTAGGAGGAGCTACGGATTTGTTTCCTTTATCATTCACACCAACCATAGATATGGTATTGTTATCAATCAAGTCTTCTATTTTACTTCTCAAATAATAACACTTTTCAGTGTCATTACCGGGTTGACAATGGCATTGGTAAAAGGCTTTAGAATCAAATTAAGGTGAGGATGTCTTAGATGGATCAATTTGTTTGATAGGGGGAAGTTTCAACACATTCCTTTGTAACA
Source organism: Cryptomeria japonica (assembly GCF_030272615.1). Taxonomy (NCBI): domain Eukaryota; kingdom Viridiplantae; phylum Streptophyta; class Pinopsida; order Cupressales; family Cupressaceae; genus Cryptomeria; species Cryptomeria japonica. The sequence continues at coordinate 229,758,796 of NC_081415.1, forward strand.
ATTGAGACATAATACTATACAAAGATTCATTAAGAGGAATGAATTATTTTCTAAAGTATTTGGACAAAGGAGGCACACCTATTGTGGGTGCTACTTGAGTGTTGTTGTTGTCATTGAATTTGATGAATCCCTTGTTTCGTTTGAACTTCGAAAAAGCTTGTCGAGCACTTTCACTTTTATCATTTGGAGCCATTGAAGAGGATGATTGTTCCAATTGACTCACAATAAGATGATAGTTGTGAAGTACTGCACACAACTGTGTAAAGGAAGTAAACTCATAAAAGAGAAGTTTATCCCTAATGTCTTTTTGTAAATTAGCAATAAAAATATTTTGAATATCTTGATCAGCCATAGGAAAAGAAATGTGAGAATATAAATGCTTATATCTACCAATAAAATCAGTCACTTTTTCTTTCACGCCTTGCTTACAATGCATCAAATCAGTCAATGTAATTTTAGGACCAATATTATTGTGAAATTGTTGAAATTAAGTGATAGAATAAGGAGGCAAAGAAAAATACCATTGCAAAGCTTTATCCCTTAATGTTCTAGTAAAAAAATTAGCCAACAATCTTTGGTCATGAGTAAAGTCACTACATAAAGTTTGAAATGTTTTAACATGAGTCAAGGGATCACCTTTCCATTATAAAGCTCCAATTGAGGGACTTCCACATGTTTAGGAGGGACAACTCGAAGAATATCATTGGATAATGGGATCACTACATAAAATGTGGGCACATTATACTTTGATTCATAGAAGCTATTTGTTGTAGTAAAGAAGATACTATTTGAGCTAGATTATTGATGGTAGCTTCGGTAGAAGGATTGAAATTAGACATGTTGGATTGAGAAGGAGGGGTAACATTTTTGAATGAAGGAAGGGGTTGAGAATAAGGAGGTGGAACATTATGATAGGTAGCTATGGGAGAGGATTGGGTAACAAATGGAAGACTCATGGTAGTAGGAATGAAAGAAGAGGAGTTTCCCCCTTGACTAACATCTGTAGGTATAAAAGAAGATTGGGTAACAAATGGAAAAGTCATGGCAGGAGGAATGAAAAAAGAGGAGTTGCCATGTTGACTAACATTTGTAGGTATGACATTTTTTGCAGAGGTAGCCATGATGTTTGATGTAAATGTGGGAGCACTAGCCATAGGAGTAGTCAAAGGAATGGAATGATTAACTTGACTAGGAGGTTGTGTATAACCTAGGGCTTCGGCACAACTTTTCATGGACATAATATTAGAATCAACAATATGAGCAATACGTCATAAGATATTAACACCAAGTTTATCACTTTGAACCATTTTTTTTAATCCTTCAATCAATGGGAGAGATTCTCTTTTTTGTATTGTTGACTCATCCATTGTTGAAGATTTTCAAATTGATTGTCAATCTTCTCCAATTGGTTAACGAAAACCCTAGTTACTGATTCCTCCACACCATGAGAGTTATCTAAAGAATGAGGATAAACAGGGACAATAGTAGGATTGGAAGAACCACCAATATCCTCATTGAAAAAGTTATTCAAATTAGGCTTCATATCTTCGCTAATTAAACTTTGGGAAGCCTTAATTCTACAACTTCTTCTGAGTAGTAAAACTCATGCACTAAGGGAGGGAATTTGGAAATTTGAAAATTTTGAAATTGGAATTTGGAAATTTGAATGCAAAATTCTAGGAAAAATGATTACTCAATTAAATGAACAAATTGATTGAAAGAATAAAGAGAAATAATGCAACCTCCTATTACTATATTAATATATATGTGGCTTGCCACCTTGCTTTAATAAAAAAATGCAACTTCCCAGGAAATTGAAATTTCAAATTAGGATTATGTAAAAATAACCTCTTAATTTTAAAATTAAAATTATCCAAAAGAGATTGAATTTTAAAATTAGGACCTTGTGAAAATAACCTCTTAATTTTAAAATTGCTGAGAAAAAAATTAAATTTTAAATTAGGGATTTGTAAAAGAAATGCTCAATTTTAAAATTTAAATTTGAAATTGTCCACAAAAGATTTAAATTTAAAATTAAGGCCTTGTAAAAAGAACCTCTTAATATTAAAATTTAAATTTAAAATTAGATCTAAGATGGAAATTTGGAAATTGAAAAATTGGGAAATGCACAAGATTAATTTAAATTTAAAAATTAGGGTTTTAATTAACCACTTAATTTTAAAATTTAAATTTAAAATTGAAATTTGATCCAAGATTGCAATTTTGATTTTGAATTGAAACTAGCAACCAAATGTAAAGAGGGAAATTCAAAATTTAAACAACCCACAAGCTCAGTTTTTAAATTAAAAATTAGGGTTTTTGAAATTAACCACTTACTTTTATTATTTTTTAAATTTACAATTGGATCTTGCAAGTGAAATTTTGAATTTTGAAATGGAAACAAGAATCTCAAATCTGAAATAATTAATTCAAAATTTAGACAATCCACAAGTTCAATTTTAAAATTAAAAATTAGGGTTTTTGAAATTAACCACTTAATTTTTGGAATTTGATTGCAAATTGAACATGTAAATGAAAATTTTGATTGTAAAATTGAAGAGTACTCAGATCTGAAATAATTAATCCAATTTAGAGAAATCACAAGCTCAATTTTGAATTTAAAAATTAGGGATTTAGTGAAATCAACCTCTAAATTTTTGAAATTTTCAACGAAATCAAACTTGTAAATAAAAATTTAAATTGTAAATTCCATACACAGATCTGAAAACAACAATCAGAATTAAAGTTGTAAGGAGTCGGGTTCACCAAAATGTAAAGGGAAAAATTTGATTTGGCAATTTACAACATAGAAGGAGAAATCATCAAATCAATTTTTGCTTTTTGGGGGAGATTTTCCTTTACATTCAAAAGAGGGGAGGAATCCACTAGATTCAATCACTAATCAGATAAGGACTAAATACTAAGTGCATTGATTGATTATGATGTATTTTCCCTCTTTTGTAAGTTGAAATGTTGATTTAGGGTAACATGTTGAAATTGAAGACAAAACTAAGAAAATATTGATGTACAGGTTCGGGATTTTGTCATGCACCTAGATTTGAGTAATATAAGCTGATTCGGATTTGCCTTGCAAAAATGCCCCAAAAAGTAGGGACCGTGATGCAACAACACTATCTTTTGAATTATCCAAACACCAAAAAGGGTTTTTGCATCTCCATGTCTGAAGCTTATTTTGAAAAGTATAGTTGCACACCTATTTCCTACATACAAAAAGAAAAGGAAATAGGTTGAGAATAGGGGCTTGCCTTAGTTCAAACCTTGGTTTTGGAATTACCCATGAAATTGAGATAAATGTAATTGAAATGACTGAAAGGAAAGGTTCTCCTTTTGAGGGAGATGTTGAATTATGGTTGAAAATTGAATGATTATACATCCTTGTGAAGTTTTGCTTACCTCTACATGGAATTAGGGTTTCATTAAATAGGATGTAGATCTCCACTTCAATGCTTGAATCTTCACTTTATTGTTGCTCCAAGGATTGAAGGAAGACTAAAGATGCTCAATTTCTCTTGAATGCTTGATCTCTTGTGTGCTCAATACTTTTTCATGTGATTGATAGATGTTCAATGAGAGGGGGAAACCTCTTTATATACTTGCTCGTTGAGAAAATTAACTAATTTTCCAACATGAGCCAACATAGAGAGGGAAATCCTATTCAAATTTAAAAAGTGAAAATGGGTTTAAAGAGGGCCCATTTTAGGGAGGATCATGGCGCCACGCCCTGGTCTTGCCCTATTTTGGGTGAGGATCAAGCTGCCCAAGGGGACGCCAATCAAGGTTTTTGATGTTTGTGACGTGTATGAGTATAATCAGGTCTTCAACCAAGCCAAGGGGTGCACACACTAAGGGGAAGACCCAAATGCGATCAAAATTACAAGGGGTGCAATTTTAGGATGCTAGAGTTTTGTTCATGCATATCTATTGAGTGCTTAGGTTGGAGGTATTATCATAAAATTTTGTGGTTAATTTATTCTATAAAAATATCTTTAGTACTATAATGTTTATATGATCTCCAATGAAGGCTTAAGGTTGAATTTTTATTGAAACTACATTTTTATTGAGAATAAAATTAGTTTGGGATTTGCATGTTGGGTTTTTTATTCTTCGAATAGTTTTCCCAAGGTTACACTATGTTAACCATATTTTTGTGACTTGCATGTCTTTGCACATGTCAATGGATGTTAATGCATGCATTATTTTATTATCTAGAATTTTTTGATCTAAGTATCTATAACTATCTCTCCTTATATACTACTGTAGGAAGTGTTTATACCATTTTAGCTTACTTTTACTAGTATCAAAGTGTTAGGAAAAGGGTATTTATAAATTGCATATGAAAAGGGTTATTTTAATTATGTAAAATAAATTTTAATTTATCTAGTACATCTTTAGGAGATGTGTTTATCCAAATAAAATATTCATTGTTATCACTTTGTAAAGTTGCAATATGTGATATTGGTTAGATATTTTGAGTATGGATTGCATGTGGGAAAAATGTTTAGTATTAGAGAAAAATAGTTCCAAAAAGTAAATGTTGGGGTCAATGGTTTTGTGCACTCATATTTTTGAGATAGATAATTTATCTTACCACTTGATTATTTTATGTGAGCTTGAATATATAAATTAAATCACATGTTTAGAAGTTTGGGTCATCTAGTTGGTTGTTTACTTTGGTTGTCATTTGTATTGAGCTCTCTTGTTGAGTGCATATGTGAAGCATGGTGTGGGACGTGTGGCTACATGCTTAGACACATGAAGGATGCATTAAAGGACATTGATATTTTAGAATCAATTATGGAGACTATGTAAGTGTATCATGATGTTTTTTATTACTGAATTGTGCATCAAGTGTAGATTCTTTTAGAGACTAGGTTTTTCCAAAGTATATCTTGTGTAATTTTATAGTATGTCTTTAATCTCTGTATTATGGTTATTCTATAAGATAGTAAGAATTATTTTCTCTTGAGGGGTTATGTAGGAATTGTTGGAAATTAGAGTTGTTGTGTTGTGTTGTCATTGATGTCAACCCATCTAGTATCGCCATTCATCTCACAATGTGTTGTAGATAGTCTAGAAGTGAGTGTTTTGATGTTGTTGTGTGGTTTGATGGTGTTGTTGAGGTGTTTCTAGAATATGTTGGTGTAGAAGTTTCAATATGCAGGAAAGAGTTTTTAATGTCCCAGTGGAAGAATGCTTTTCATTCCTGCAGTATTTGAAGATTATCGATTGTGGTTTTGGATATTATGTTTATGATTTGTGTATGTTCCACTATCAAGTTTGCAGGTGCTTTGTTTCTTAGATGGTAGAGCTAGTCGTTGTTGTTTTTGACAATGGGGTGTATGTCAGAACTGGATTGGAGAATTCTTGACAATTTTCTAATATGTGGTTTTCAGTGTTGCATCTTGAAGGACATGTTCATTTGGTTTGTGTAGTATTACACTTCATTTTTCTAGTGATGTTTTGATTAGTAAGTGAAGTTATGGTGTTTTGAGTTTTGTGATGTCAGCTAGCCTGATTTTTGATTAATTGTGGTGGTGTATCCTATCTCGATCATGTCTTTTTGGTCTAGATATGCTTTGGTGGTTGAGTTTGGATGTTGATATGGGTCTCGTAGTGGCATGTAGATTCGCATTGAATTTTGTGCATTGGAAGATATTTTTGGGTTGACGGGTTGATATGATTCATTATTTATCTACATGTTTCATTTGATGTCGACCTTGGAGGATGTGTTAGCATGTGCGATTTGTTAGAATCCACTAGGAAGGATGCATTGTGATGTTTTTGGGTCCCTTTTATCTCCTAGAATGGACAACAATGGATATTATTAGTTTGGGTGGCCTAATTTACATAATATTATTTATTTTGTCTATGGCTGACCTAGTTGAGACTTTCAATGAATAATCTTGTATATATAGGAGTGTGGATGTATGAGTTGATTAAGGGATGTGTGTGAAGTGGATTGAAATGATGCACAAGTAGATTTTGTGTAATAGAAGTGTGAAAGATAGTTTTTGAAGAGCTTTTAGATATTGTTTGATGTCAGACATGTTTGTCATGATATTGGCCACTTAACATAGTGACTCAAGGATAATTTTATGATTAGGAGATCTTGTTCATTTCAATTCATTGATCCCCTACACCTGTTGGAATAAGGTGTGTTCCTTTTGGTAGTTTGTGTAGCTCCTTGTATCTTCCCCTAAGGTTGTGTGCCTTAGTCTTGCAAGTCCATTCAAGGGCATTGAGCTCCTTGGTCGTGAGCCTAAACATTGTAATCAATTTATCATATAGTGAGATAGTTCTCATTGTGATTTTTCCTTGTTTAGGGTTTTCCACGTAAATTTGGTGTTCATGTAATTGGTGTGCTTTGTGCTTTCACGTTTCATAATTGCAGTAATGAGTTAATTGTGTTTTGAATTTTAATAAGCAAATTATTTCTGATTCACCCCCCCCCCCCCCCCTCCTCTCAGTATTGTGGTGTGTTCAAGAGGAAATTATTTGATCCCCATGATAATTTTGGTAACAAGTAATATCAAATCCATGGTTGTGGTTGATGGAGGTGAGAGAACTATATTCTTGTTTAGCCCTTGTTTGAGTAGATCTAATTCAAAGTTGAAGCCATGGTAATGTTGGAGATATTTCATAAGTTTTGAGGTATGGCAAGTTGGGAGAATGTATATTTATGTTTATTTTCTAGATCTAGGGTTTGAAAAAATATCTAGAAAAAAAAAAGATTTTTTATGGGTGTTTACCAAGAGGGTTTTGGGGGAAATTTTCATAAATGACCCTTTGGGAAAAATTTGACATCGCCATTGGATTCAAGATGCCTTAGAGATGAATATTGACATAAAACTCAACATATTTTGGCCACCAAGGCTTGAAGAAAAAATCCCTCCTTATCACATAACCATATGGTCATACTATGTGTGTAGAGTCAAAATTTTAAAATACTATAAAATGTTTTATTACTTATTCAAAAAGTGAATGTTAGGAAGGGGTATGTAGACCCTTGTACCTCTTGGCATGTCATGAAAATTGGTATTGGTAGGACCAATATGGGGTTGTCAACCCTAATTGAACCCTTGTCATTAAGCTCCCATGAGCTATGAAAAAATAGTTTGACTTTAAAAAATAGTGTTTTAATCTACTTCAAGTTTTCCAACCTAATGCTTGCATTCTATTACCATCAACATTGATGCACCATGCGATAGTTGTTGGGATTAAGGTGTCTCAATATTTGCATCCTAATATTGGTATTTGATTTTATTTATTTAATATTTGGTTTAATTTATGAGCCTACAAGGATAATTTTGTTTGCACATTGTATTTCATCTTCTAGTGAGAGTTGGCATGTTGATGTGTCATCCTATTGGAAGGGTGAAACGGATTATTTTCTCCTCAGATGGAAGTAAGTGTCCTACTTAGAGGACCTTAGAATTTTGTGGAGGTGGGTGACCAATGTCATGTAATGACAAAAATATGACACACCTACCTATGATAGTTTATGACTACTTATGACAATATTATGACATTTTCTATGATAGAATAGACAAGTGTCATGAGATACCTTTTGCATGGAGAAGGTAGGCACCCAAGTTGGGTTATGCCAAGCTATAAGAGGATCTAATATTAGTAGATCATTATGATTGATTCTCTTATAGTTATAAGTGTTGTTAGTAATTATTTTTGGTATTATGAGGTGTAAGAGAATTTGTCATTCATCAAGATAGTAAATGCTGGGCACCCAAATCAAGAGGTCTTAATGGGGAATCATTTGGAGATGTACATGTGTTATTTGCATGCTTTTAGGTGGTTGAAAAATTGTGCCAAGTGTTTTGCATGACCCAATATTGTATTTTAATCTAGAAGCTACCTCTTGAGTTATATTTCTCTATATAAGGTGGTCTTAGAGTGAATTATATTTGTTGAGTTTTGTAGGTAAGTGTTATGCTATTAGAATTAATCTAGATTGTGGGTTGATGCATGTGCACCAAGATGGGGGACCAAAAAGATGCCAACCTTTTATTTTTCCCAAATAAATCCATTCAACACACACCAAATAGGTTTGGCATGCCAAGACTAATATTTGGTCATGCCAAACCTATTTGGTGAGTGTCAAATTTGGTGCTAGCAAATGGAAATACAATTTTGAAAGTACATTTCCATTTGGAAAGTGTCAAATGTTTCACATTGGATTAATTATAAGTCACATTTAAATGTCTTTTTCCTTTCTTATACTTTAAGTTATATTTCATCTGTATATTGGATATTTGAGAGTGGTTCCAGATCTCTAGGAGTTATAATGTAGATTCTAGGATTTTAGAAGATCATTTAATTTTTGTAGACAATCAAATTTCAATGATCAACATGCTCCTATCAACATTCTCTCACTCTCTATATCTCACTCTCTTTATCTCCCCCAAACTCTAGACCTATAGATCTCTCTCTATCACTCTTCCTATATCCCCTTTCTACCTCTCTCTATCTCACTGTCACCTCTCTCCCATGATCTAGCACTGCCTCTTTACCTCTCTTTCTCACCCTTCGCTCTCTCCTATATCTCTCCTCTCTCTCTTTATACACCTCCCCCTTGTTGTAAATATGTGCAATATGATTTTTGTCATTGATGTCGACTTGAATGTGTTGTTATTGATGTTAACTTAAGGTAAATTTGATGACCCATCATACTTGTATATAGATGCATTAAAATAGTTGAAGAGGATGTGAAATGATGTGAGATCAACATACTTGAGAGATACATTTGAGAGAGATGGTTTGACATAGTTAGAGACATGGGACTAGCATGATTGAGAACAAGAAAGTTAGTTCGAAAGACCAACAAATGTATCCATGACAATATGATAGTCTGAAAGCATAGGATGTACTTGGTTAAGATAGTCACACTTTGTTTATAATCTTGATGGGGAATACAATAACTTTGATTGGTTTCTCCATGTTTCAAGGAGTCAAATGAAGTTCAGTTGTGCTTCTACTTTAATTTGTATTGATTGAGAAAAGTTGTCTAAGGGTTAAACAATATATCTTCCTATGTCTGTGTCTTTGTATTTTAGTTTGCATTCTTCTGCATTATATGATTTGGTTGTGCAATTTTGAGTTAATTTTGGTAGTCTACAAGGAGTTTATTTCCAGGATTTCATTTCATAAACATTTCTACAATAATAGTTAGAATTGACTATTCTCCAAAGTGCATTAGAATAGAGTTAAGTGCCTCAATTGTTTGCTAGTCTGATTTTTACTTCTCTTGATGGATAGATATGCTCGTGTAGACTTGGGTATATGATCAATATGGAATAAGGGTTCATACTTATGAGTTTGAAATTATTTGATGAACCACAATATAATATCCTAAGTTTTTATGTGTCACAGTCAATCTAGGTTTCTATATTCTCGTCAATTTAGTGGGTTTCTTTGTTTGCACCAGCACTTCATGATTAATTACTCCATGAGATGGTTGTAGGGATGTTTTGGATATTTTAGATTTCTCACACCTTTCTCCTCATGTTATTTTTGGTTTCTCCTTGGTTGTACAATGGTGTATAGTTGGTAGTTTTAGTGGTGTTGATGTTGTTTGGTCCAACAATCTCGGTTCCTTCATTTATGGTTTGGTCTTGATCTTGATTTGATATTTTTGGGACTAGTAAGACCTTGACTTGATTTACAACTCATTTTCCCTCATGATTCATATGTTTGAAGACAACCTACGTTGTATCATACATTTCATTTAAAAGGTCATCTTGGAGCCAACCTAATTGGTCTTGTGAGTTGTTGTTGAGGATATATAAAGAAGGACAAATCATTTGCGATGAGTATCAAGTAAATAAGATGGAATAAGTGTTCAAAAAGGGGACTGCCACATCCACATATGTCAGATGCATTCTTTATAGAAGTTTATGTTCATGTTTTCAGTGTAATCTTCATGTATGTTTCTATCAAATAGTGAATCTCCTTAGTAGGTCTATGTATTTTTGTATCTTTCTTAGCAAGTCCATCAAGAGAAATGAGCCTACTTACTTAAAACAAACATTGTAATACATATTCATTATATTGTGATATAGCTCTCAAAATTGTTTTTCTCTCATTGGGTTTTCCATGTAAACATATTGGTGTCCTTGTATTGAATGTTGTGGTGCATGTTTTACTTTTACTTCTTCCTTTTGGAAAATCTGATTTAATGCTTAATCTATAAATGGATGGTTTAGTTTTAAGAATATGTTGATTAACCCCCCTCTCTTAGCAAATTGGCGTGTTCAACACCCCTCACTCTCTCCCTACCTCTATTACCCTAGGTCTCCCATGTTGCAAGGTGTGTGCCCTTGGTCTCCTTGTGTTGTGCAGTGTAGTGCTTGGTTTTGTGACATGGCTTAATCACCTCTTGGGGATTCTATAAGTCTAGTAGTTGTATCGGGCATTAACAGGTCGATCTTTTGGTACAACAACAACTGCACTTGTAACAAGTGGTATCAGAGCTTGGTCACATATTCAAACCCCTCGCTTGAACTAGGGGGATTATTGCAAGGTGTGCGCCCTTGGTCTCCTTGTGTTGTGCAGCGCAACGCTTGGGTTTGTGACATGGCTTAACTGCCTCTTGTGGATTCTATAAGTCTAGTGGTTATATCGGGCATTAACAAGTCGATCTTTTGGTGCAACAACATCTACATTTGTAACATCCCCTACCCTCTCTCCCTCTATACCTCACCTTCCCTCCTTAGCCCCACATACATCCCTTCCTCACTCCCATTTCTCTTCTTATCTCTTTGTCTCTTATTGTTTCTCTCCCCTCTCTTCATTATCTCAATTGCTACCTCTCCTTCCCATCCTCTCTCTCACTCCCCATCCCTAGGTCTCTCCTTCCCTCCATCTTTACCTCTCTACCTCTCCCTACCTATCTCATTACCCACCTCTCCCCCATCTATCTCTCTCACCTCTATCTTCACCTTGGGCCTCTCACCTGTCTCTCCCCAACCTCTAGGTCTCTCACCTATATATCTCTCCTCTCTCTAGTTTTATACCTACCCATCCACCTCTCCCCCTACCTCTTTACCCATATTTCTTTATTTGTGAACTTCTCTCTCACTCACCTCTCTACCTCTCCTCCCTCTAGGTGTCTCAGTCACTCCCTATCTACCTATTGCTCCCTTGTAAGGGGTGTAGGGAATAAATTTTAGGATATAGGTTTTAGGGTATAAAGTTGAGGGTATAAGGCTTATGGTATAGATTTTAGTGTAAAATATTGATGGTATAGGGTACATAATTTTGAGGGTATTTCCCATATTGATTCTCCCCTCTGATTCTCCCTTTTCCTCTCTCTCTCACCTCTCTCTCCCCTCACTAGGTCTCTCCTCTTTATTCCTCTCTCCCTCTCTCTCTTTCTTTTCCCTCCTTACCCTCATATATATCTCCCTCCCCCACTCTCTCTTATTATCTCTTTCTCTCTCTCTCTCTCTGTATATATATATTGTTGAGGTCATCACCTCTCCGTCTATGTTTCTTCCATTATTTCTACCTCTCTACATCTCCATCCATGTCTCATTACCCACCCCCCCCTCTCTCTCTCTCTCCATCTAGGTCTCTCACCTCTCTAGTTATCCCCTCTCTAGTTCTCTCAATCCCTCTCTACGACTTTATCCATCACCCATTACCCCTCTCCCTTTATGAAATATCTACTCTTCTATCTCCCCTCTATGCGTCTCTCCCAATATCTCTACCTCACCTTCCCTCCTTACCAAAATCTCTATCCCCACCTCCCTCCCTCTCTCTTCCCTCTCCCTCTCTTATCATTTCTCTCCACTCTCTCTCCATTCTCTTGATCACTACCTCTCTCTCTCTCCATCCATATTTACATCTCTACCTCTCCCTCCCTATCTCATTACCAAACTCTTTCTTTGGCTCTATCTATCTCACCTCTATCCCTCCCCCTAGGTCTCTCACCTCCCTATCTCTCTCCTCTCTATTTCTTTCCCACCCTCTCCACCAATATTTTTTCCCCCTTACCCCTCTTTATATTTTTGTAAACTTATCTCTCTCATTTTATTCTCTCCCTCTCTCACCTTTCTATCTTTTCCCTCTCTAGGTCTCTTACTCACTCCCTATCTATCTCTTCCTCCCTCCCTCCTTAGCACTCTCTTTCTCTTTGTTCTTATCTCTCTCCTCTTATCTCTCCCTACCCTTTAGGTCATCACCTTTATCCTCTTCTATCCTCTCACCCCTCTCTCTCTCCCCTTCTATGTATCTCACCTCTCTATTTGTCCCATCTCCAGTTCTGTCCCTCAATATAGATAAGGAGGTGAGAGATCTAGAGAGGGAGAGAGGTGAGAGTCCTATATGAGGATAGAGAGGGGTTAGATAGATATAGGGGGATAGAAGAGGATAAAGATGATTACCTAGAGAGGGGATGGATAGAGAAGAGGAGAGAGAGAAGAATAAAGAGAAAGAGAGGGATAAGGAGGGATGGAAAGGTAGACAAGGGGAGAGGTAGAGAGGTGTGAGATAAATTGAGTAAAATGTGTGAGAGAAAGAGAGAGAGAGAGAGAGAGAGAGAGAGAGAGAGAGAGAGAGAGAGAGAGAGAGAGAGAGAGAGAGAGAGAGAGAGAGAGAGAGAGAGAGAGAGAGAGAGGAGAGAGGGAAGAGATATAGACATGAGAGACCTAGAGCTTGGGGGAGATAGGTGGAGAGAGAGGGAGAGAGGGGTGATATACCCATCTCCCTTTATTAATTCTCTCATTTTCTCTCTCTCTCACCCTAAATCTATCACCTTATCTCTATTGATATATCACCCCTTTCTTCCTAGGTTCTAGGTATCTCACCTCTATGTCTCTCCACTCTCTAGTTCTTTCCCATCCTCTCCATCTCTATTTTTTCCTCGTTACTCCTCTTTCTCTCTTTGTGAACTTATCTCTCTCATTTTATTCTCTCTCTCACTCACCTCTCTACCTCTCCTCTATCTAAGTCTCTTTTTCATTCCATGTCTACCTCTCCCACCCTCCTTCCTCAACCCTCTCTTTCTCTTTATTCTTATTTCTATCCTTTTCTCTCTCCATCCTCTATCTAGGTCATCACTTCTCACTCCCTTGTATAGGATTTAGGAAATTGGGTGTAAGATATCGGATTTAGGGCATATAGTTTAGGGTATTCCCTGTAATTATACTTCTCTCTCTCTCTCATTTCCTCTCTCCATTGTCTGGGTCATCACCTCTCCCTCCCAACCTCTCTCTCATTTCTAGGTTTCCCCCTTCCTCTTCACCTCTCTGTCTATCCATAAATTTAACTTTTCCCACCTCTCTCTCTCTCTCTCTCTCTCACTCTCTCTCTCTCTCTCTCTCTCTCTCACACACACACACACACACCTCTCCCCCCATAGGTATATCACCCATCTCACCTTATCCCTCTCCCTTTATGAGCTCTCTTTGTCTCTTATCTCTCCCTTGAATTCTCTCTCCCCCTTCCCTAGGTCTCTCACTCAATCCATGTCTACCTCTACTTTCATACCTTATTACTCATCCCTCTCTCTCTCTCTCTCTTCTTCTCCCTCCCTCCCCGACCTTTCTAGGTTATTACCTCTACCTCCAATTTATATGATGTAGGGTTTATGGTATATAAGCTATTTAGGGTATAGGTTTTAGGTAATAGGATGTAGGGAGTGAGAGACCTAGGGAAGGAGGAGATAGAGAGGTGAGGGGATAAGGAAGAGAATGGTAGAGCTCATACAAGGGAGAGTGATAATTTGAGAGGGAGAGAACTAGAGAGGGGAGATATAGAGACAAGAAGAGAGGTGGAGAGGGAGGGAAAGAACTAGATAGGGGAGAGATATATATAGGTGAGAGACATAGAGCCTAGGGAGAGAGGGGTGCAAGATAGATGGAGAAAGAGAGTTGGGTAATGAGATAGGGAGGGATGGAGGGAGAGAACTTTAGTTGGGGAGAGAGAGGGTGGGAGGGATAGGTAGTGATTTAGAGAATGGAGAAGGAGGGGAGATAGATAACAAGAGAGAGAGAGAGAGAGAGAGAGAGAGAGAGAGAGAGAGAGAGAGAGAGAGGGCAATATGTGGGCAAGGAGGGAAGGTGAGGTAGAGAGGGAGAGACCTAGAGAGGAGAGAGAGTAGAGAGAGAAGAGAGGGAGAGAGATAAATAGGAGGGAAAGAAGAGGGAGAGAGAAAAGAGGGAGATAAAATAAGAGAGAGTGGGGGAGGGAGATAGATATGGGGGTAAGGAGGGGGGGGAGATAGAGAGGGAGAGAGGAAGAAAAGGAGTGAGATGTCTATTGTTGTGTGGTAACCTCAACCCTTCTCTAATCCCTAACTACTTTGGTGGTTTTCTCGCTAACACTTCAAGCTTTTGTTCTACTGAAAGCCATTCTATGTTAACAAATTTACAACTTTTGGGGGGAGGGTTTGACTCCCACCCTCGACAATTTACTCACTTCCTGGTCAATTGTGTCTAATATGAACCTCTTTATCACTAGGGGGATAAATGGTTGTCACATGGGCCCCTCAATGCTACTTGACACCATAACCTCTTTGATGGTTCTCTCACTAACAAATCAACATTTTGGTGTAGTGGTAGTTGGTCTATGTTAACAAATTGGTGACTCTATTGGGGAGGGTTCGACTCCCACCCTTGACAACTTACTTTCCTCATGGTTGACTATGTAGAGTAAAAACCTCTCAACTTAGGGATGAAAATTTTATCACATGGGACCCTCAACCCTTCTTGACACCATAACCTCTCTCGGGGTTCTCTCATTAATAGTCTAAAATTTTGGTGTAGTGGTAGCTAGTCTATGTTAACACATTGGTGACTCTATGGGAGAGGGCTCGACTCCCACCCTCAGAAGCTTACTCACCTTATGGTCAACCATGTACAGTACAAACCTCTTATATCGAGGGTTAAACTATTATCATGTGGGATCTTCAACCCTTCTCGACACACTAACCTCTCTGGTGGTGCTTTTAGTAATAGTTCAATATTTTGGTGTAGTGGCAGTTGGTCTGTGTTAACAAGAACTAGAGAGGGGAGAGAGATGTGAGAGAGAGAACATAGAGAGGAAAAGGGAGAGATAGGGGGAAGAATAAATATGGGAAATACCCTAAAGCCTATGTACCATAAACTCCATGCCATCAATCTGGTACTCTAAACCCTATACCCTAAATCTTATATCCTACAACATATTCCCTAAACCATATACAAGGGTAGGAGATGCGATGATTGAGAGAGAGAAGGGATATATAAAATGAGAGAGACAAGAATAAAGAGAAAGAGTGGGATAAGGAGGGAGGTAGACAGGGAGTGATTGAGAGATCTAGAGAGGGGAGAGGTAGAGAGAGATAATTTTACAAAGAGAAAGAGGGGTAAGGAGGAAAGAAGAGACGTGGATAGGGAGGGAAATAAATAGAG
Source organism: Cryptomeria japonica (assembly GCF_030272615.1). Lineage (NCBI taxonomy): Eukaryota > Viridiplantae > Streptophyta > Pinopsida > Cupressales > Cupressaceae > Cryptomeria > Cryptomeria japonica. Next base: position 229,774,224 of record NC_081415.1, read on the forward strand.
AGGGGGTAGATATAGAGGTGAGAGACCTATATCTTGGGGAGAGAGGAGTGAGAGACATATGGGGAGAGATAGAGGGGGGAGAGAGGTGGGTAATGAGATAGGGAGGGAGAGGTAGTGAGGTAAAGAGGTAGGGAGGTAGAAATATAGAGATGGGGATAGAGAGGTGAGAGAGAAAAGAGGGGAAGAAGAGAGGGAGAGAGAATAAGAGAGAGTAGGGGAGGGAGATAAATATGGGGGTAAGGAGGGAGATGAAGATATATATTGATAGGGGAAGAAAGGGAGTGAGAGGCCTAGAGAGGGGAGAGAGAGGTGAGAAAGAGAACAAGAAAAGAGGGAGAGGGAGAGATAAAGGATACTATTAATATGGGTGATACCCTCAATCCTATGTAACTTATACCCTATACCATCAATTCTATACCCTAAACCTTATAGCTCAAACCTAAAACCTAAAGTATATACACTATACCCTATATCCTACAATGTATTCTCTAAACTATATACAAGGAACGGATGCACAATGACCAATAGAGAGGAAAGAGATATAAAATGAGAGAAAGAACAAATAGAGAGATGGATAAGGAGGGAGACAGGGTGAGGTAGACAAGGATTGAATGAGATACCTAGAGAGAGGAGAGGAAGAGAGGTGAGAGAGAGAGAGAGAGAGAGAGAGAGAGAAGCTCACAAAGAGAGAAATATGGGTAAGGAGGCAAGGAGAGAGGTAGAGAGGGGGGGAAAGAACTAGAGAGGAGATAGATATAGAAGTGAGAGACATAGAGCCTTTGGAGAGAGGGGTGATATATTTAGGGGGAGAGATAGATGTGAGTGATAGAGGGGGAGAGAGAGGTGGGTAATGAAACATGGAGGGAAAGGTGTTGAGGTAGAGATTCAGGGAGATAGAGACCTAGAAATAAGGAGAGAAAGGGTGGGAGGAAGAGGTGGTGATTGAGAGAATGGAGAGAGAAACAATAAGAGAGGCATAGAGAAGAAGAGAGAGGGAGGTAGAAATAGAAATGAGGTTAAGGAGTGAAGGTTGGGTAGAGAGGGAGACAGATAGGTCTAGATTTTGGAAGAGATAAAGAGAGTGAGATAAAGAGATTGAGATAATCCTAATCGGAGCATGTTGATTACTGAAATTTGGCTGTTTGCAAATTTATATGATCCTCTAAAACCTAGAATCTATATTACAACTCGTAGATATTTGAAACCACTCTCAAATGTCTTGCCAATATAACTTAAAAAATAAGAAAGAAAAATGGTATATTGAAATGTGAATTATACTCAATATGATATTTTGGGCATAATTTTTTACTCATTCATTGTATTTTGAAACATATTGCATTTTTAGAAACTAGACTCCATTCTACACGTATTGAAAAAAAAAGTTTTCAATTAGTTTTCAACTTAGATTTTTAAGATTTATTTATTCAAAAATTAGTAAAAAATCATATATTCATTAAAAAATAAGCTCAAAATTTTTGGCATAAACTACATGGTGCATCAAAACTATTTTAAAAATTCTAATAAAAAGTTAACATTTTTTTTTTGGGGGGGGGAGGGGGCACAACATACATTATGTTATGTTTTTCTTATAAAAAAAGACCACTTTGTTTGGTCCCCCTTTTTGAAACCCTTAATCTCCACCATTATAAAAAATAGTAGTTTAGAAAGTAGATTTGGAGCAGTACAATTCTTGTTCTTGTTGCATCTTTAAATTTTGAGTGTAGCTATCTTCAATTTTTCATCAAAGTTCAAACTTTGTTGATTTTAGAAAAAAGTGGCATCTTAAGACCCCCTTTTGGTCCCCCATCTTAGTACACATACCTGTTGATAGTTGTAGACTACTGTTGAAGAAGCAATTCATGCTATTGTATTGTAATTATGTTTCCAATAAGACAAAGTATTATGCTTTTGGAGTGTGGATTTTTTCTCTCGAAAGTGTTTTTTCCATTATATAACTTGTGCTCATTGTTGTATATCTTTGTGCATGTTCATTATCTCCTTCTGAGCATGTTTCTATTTCTAAAATAGTTAAGTTTGTTAGAAAATTTGTACTGTCTCCCCCACTAGATTAGTGTTAGGAAATGTTTTCCACACCTTAGCTTCCTTTCAATAGTATTTCCACTATTGACGACACCAACCACTCACCACTCAAATTACCACTAATGGAGGCTATATCTTTCACCTATGATATCAAATTTTGACTTATTATAGTCATTATTAAACACTCTCTAAGCAGTACATAATGGTACAAGTTTTATTTTTAGAGTTTGTTATCTTTATCATAATTTGTTGTCATGAATTTGACAATTATTCAAAATGTTTAATTGGTCACATCTGTCACATGTAATTAAATTTTTAATTTTGAAAATTTGATGGATGTTGGAGTTAGCTAAGATTATAAAGTGTGAATTAATAACCTTCCACAAGTGAAAAAAAGTGAACAAAGATGAGCATAATAGTATGTTTATCATATACAAATGAAGAGTGTATAATACAAAGATCAACCTTTCATTTATAGGCAAGGTAGATGAGGTGATAGGGTAGGAGTGGAGCTCTAAATACCCCTCCAAAGGTACAACACTTGTGAGCTCACTTGAAAAATGTGTGAGAAATTGGCAAGTATGGATACAATATGTGTCTCAAGTGATTAAGACACATTTCCCAATTCTATGAAGTGAGATATAATTATGAAGAGCATGTAAACTTAAGCTAAGTGTAAATAGGTCAATCCTAGAAAGGTGATTATCTAACTAGTTGGATAACGCCACTATTTACACTAACACCCTTCCTTAAGTGCAACCTAGGAAATAATGTATGCATGATGATGAGTTTCATAGACTAGGTCATGTTAGGTACTAATGAACAAATTTCTCACAAAGTGGAGAAAAGGAAAAAACTTAGTGTGAACAAAAATTCTTTCCAAAAGAGAAATGATGCATGAAATAAATTTACAAGTGTAGAGACATGAGATAGAAGGACATAAAATGAGCCCCCAAGGACTACTTCTAGTGCAAGTATAATAATGTTCCCTCCATAGGAGAGAAAGAAGAGAAGGTCACGTGAGACCCCCAAAAGATGTGAAGTAAGGAATTTCATATGAGGAAATGTTTCCTCCCAAAACTGATAAGAGAAGGGAAACCATATAATGTCCCTTCAAGATAATGCATGCAGTATCAGTAGATGTGTTATGATAAAGATGATCCACAAACGCTAAACAACATTTCTCCCATTGGAAATAAACAACACTACAAATGTGTGCATAATGATTTCCCATTCCTGATAGGAACATGTAGGAAGTATTATGAATGTCTCTCTAGATTTTGTACATGATCTAAAGACTAAAATGATGTCCATGATGGATGCTCAAATATCTCCAAGCTAATTCTATGAGTTTATAAATATTGATATGAAGGATTAGGTACCATAGAATATTTAAGAACATGCACCATGGATGTATGGTGATGATTAGACCAATGAGAACTTGGTACTATTGTAGATGATGTCAACATAGATAATGATTGAGTTAGATAGGTCAACTCATTGATATCTACACAAACTATTGTGATAGAAGCTAATATAGGTGGGACAAGAGCAAGATCCAAAGATAATAATGGTGATTCCACTCCATAAAAGTTTTCATCAAGCAAAAAGACAAATATCCTCAATGGTGTCTCTCAAATCTGTAGGGTGGTTTTCTATAAAAAAGATACCAAATGTCAAAAAGATATGTATGTTGAATATCCTAGAAACTGAGAGGGGGGTGTGAATTAGTTGACATTTAAAATATTCTTGAGACATTATTCACAGCTCCAGAACAACTAGCAGAGTTAATCAAGACATATACAACATGAAAGAATATGCACATAGTAAATCAAACACAATGAACACTAGGATTTACATGGAAAATCCAAGAAGAGAAAAAACATGGAGAATGCTAATTATCAATATGAAAAAGTTGGTTAAGGTGATTTTTACAAAGGATCTCTCACTGCCGAAATGCTCACTACAAGAGGGATCACTGTTGAAGGGCTTACTGCCCAGAAAGGTTCATTGCCGAAGAAAGAAATATAGAAAAGAAAATCCACCACTGAAACACAATCTACATTGTCGAAACTGCTCCTGGTAACCATCTGCAATACAATTCACAACAACAACTGGATTGTTTCAATCTTACATATCTTCTACATAATTAGCCATTCATAAAAATGCCACACAAACTTATCCAGATAATACACATACATATACTATCTCTAGAAAAACATGATCTTCCAAGTTGATAAAGACAAAAATCTAAAATAGGTCAATACTAAACATTATGGTGGTGGGAAGGAATGAGAAGTAGACCACATCACAACTTTCTTCATCGAACATGTCAACACGTTGCATACATCACCAATGCTGGACCCAACACATTATGCACATGCTAAGAAAATGTCATTACACAACCTCGACTTCTAGATCAAGCCGAACCCAGAAAATAGCACTGAGTAACATCAACAACACATCTTCCGAGAAGCCAAATCTTCCACTTCTGCTCAATATACCACATCTGGACCTAACTGAACCATAGGATTTGACATCAATGAGAATATATAATATAATTCTAACAAGTTCCCCCTTTGTCATTGATGGAAACATCCATCAAGATGATAAGCATATCAAAACACATCATACTCTCTCTCACCCTTTGACAACAATGACAAAGGCAAGAAAAACTCCCCTTATGAGACTCACTTCTACTCTCCTTAAGAGGAGGCACTCAAGCATTAGTCCATAAAAAGAATATGCAAGCTACTCATTAGACCAATGCACATTAGTTCAAACTAGAAAGGAGAAATACCCTTAACTTTTGTCAGAGATACTCAAAAGTATCTTTAAACAATGCCTTAGTGAAGATATCTTCAATCTATTCCTTTGTAGGTATGTATTCAAGTCTTAGTCTTACTTCATTATCCAATACTTTTTCCCTCAAGAAGAGGTACCAAATGGATATGTACTTTGATCTAGAATGTTGTATTAGATTATTTGAAATATTTATTGCACTGGTATTGTAACACATTATTGAGATAGGGTCATCAAACTTAACACCAATGTCCTTCAGAGTCTACTTCATCCATAAAATCTATGTGCAAAATGAAGGTGTTGCAATGTATTATACTTCAGTTGTAGATAGAGATACAAAGTCCTGCTTCTTACTCAACCAAGAAACCAACCAGGAGCCAAGAAAGAATGCTCCTTCACTTGTACTTTTCCTGTCATCAACACTTCTGGCCCAATCTACTTCTATATAAGTTGTCAGGGTAAAATCTGAGTTCCTGGGATACCATAAACCAAACTCTTTTGTGTCTTTTAGATATCTAAAAAATCCTTTTTACTACCACAACATGTGATTCTTTTAGTTCTTATTGAAATCTAATTGCCAAACATACTGCATACATGATATTTGGTCTGTTAGTAGTAAAATATAATAGTCCTCAATTCATTGACCTGTACTAACTTGCATCTGCCTTAGGAGATTTATCATCTTTGGTTAACTTGCATCTGGTGGTCATAGGTGTACACACTGGTTTGGAATTCTCCAACCCAAACATCTTTAACAACTCTTTAATGTATTTATACTGAGAAATGAAAATTCCTTTATCATTTTGATTTATTTGCAAACTAAGGAAGAAATTTAGCTCACCGATCATGGACATCTCAAATTCCTTTTGCATCTCATTAGAAAATCTTCTACACATACCTTCATTTTCTCCAAAGATAATATCATCAACATATACTACAACAATTAGGAATTTACCCAAATCAGTCTTGAAATATAAATTGTTGTCAACCTAACCTTTTTAAAATCCTTGATCAACTAGGTATTTGTCTAGCCTTCCATACCAATCTCTAGAGGCTTGTTTCAGTCCATACAAAGCCTTCTTCAATCTAAAAACAATGTTTGGATCATCTTTCAACCTGAAACCTTCTTCTTATTCAATATAAACTTCTTCTTTCAATTCTCCATTCAAGAATGTTGATCTCACATCCATCTGATAAACCTTGAAATCCTTAAATGTTGCAAATGCCAAGAACATCCTGATTGCCTCCATCTGACCAACCGAGGTGTAAGTTTCATCAAAATCAATGCTTTTAATTTGAGTATAACCTTTGCAGACCAACCTTGTGTTGTTTCTTGCAACCTTTCCATCCTCATCTAGTTTGTTCCATAGTACCCACTTAGTTCCAATCACATTCTTGTCTTCCAGTCTATTAACTAATTCTCATGTCTGATTTTTCTTAGTCTGATCCAACTCTTCTTTCATTGCCTTTATTTAATTCTAATCACTACAAGTTTCTTCTACTATAGATAGTAAACTCAACAAAACTTGTTCTTTGGCTGCTTTACTTCTTGTGACGATACCTTTACTTTTATCTCCAATAATATGATCTTGTGAATGATTTTTCTAAACATATCTTGGGGTTTTGGATGTAGATGTCGGAGCATCTTGATCATTATTTTATTCTCTTCTAGTTTCCTCACCCTTTTTCCTTTCATTGAAATCATCAGATTCATATCCTACCAATATCTTTGAGTCTTTTCAAGTACTTTCATCAATTTTCAAATTTGCACTTTCAACAATCTTATTTAGCCTCTTGTTGTAACACCAATATGCCTTTCTTTTTGTTGAATAGCTTAAGAATATTCCTTCATCCACTCTACTGTCAAATTTTCCAAGATTATCCTCATCTCTCTGGATATAGCACTTGCTTCTAAACACTTTGAAATGTTTCACTATTAGAGTTCTACCATGTTAAAGTTCATAGGATGTCTTCCCATATTTCTATTGGTATAAAATTATGTTAAGAGTGTAGGCTTCTGCTCATGAATTGCTTCTCTCCAGTAGACTTTCGGTAGTTCTGCTCCTTCATTATAGTTCTAGTTGCCTCTTGTATAGTTTAGTTCATTCTTTCTACTAAAACATTTTGCTGCGAAGTCCGAGGGCCAGATAATTGTCTTCTAATGCCATGTTTCTCACAAAAATCGTTAAACTCATTAAAAATAAATTACTCTCCTCTATCATACCTTAAACACTTGATTTTCTTATCAACCTCATTCTCAAATTTTGCCTTGAATAGATCTTGAATTTCTCTAATGCCTCAGGCTTCTCTCTTAACAATGCAACCCAAGTCATTCTAGAATAATTATTAATCAATAACATCAAATACCTTTCACCTTGCAAGCTCCTTGTTCTGGTCAGACCACATAGATTTGTGTGTACTACAAAATACAGTAATCTGGTGGATGAATACTCCTTTCCTCAGAATGTGCTCTTTGTTTACTTTCCTACTATACGTTCCTTGTAGATGTTGTTATCCGATTTGGTCAATCTTGGTAAATCTCTCACTGCACTCCTTGAACTAATCTATACAAGGTTATCAAAGTTTATATGACACATCCTCTGATGCCATAGCCAACTACCATCAAGTTGAAATAAAAAATAGTATCTTGTAGCTCCTTCCAGCTGATACATATTTCCATTTGTCTTTCTTCCAGCTGCAATAATAGTTCTAGACTCATTCTAGATCTCACATCCATTATCTTGAAAAATAACATTATATTCATTTTTGCACATCTGTCCAACATTCAAAAGATTATGATGCAAACCCTTCACATAGTAGACATTGCCAATGTTATGTTTTCCATAAAAAATAATTGAACCAATCCCAACAATTTGTGTTGTCTGATTATCTCCAAACCTAACAGAACCTCCATAATATTTTTTAAGCTTTTATGAACTTAATCTTATCACCAGTCATATAATTTGAGCATCCACTATCAATCAACCATTCATTCTTATCTCTTCTAGCATGAAATACAATAGTAATAATCTTAGAAATATCAAACCTAGGTGCATCCTTTTCTACCAGAATAAAACAATCACCATCTTCAAAATTTGATTCATCATCTGAAATACCAACATCATCCTTAACATAATAGGCTTTCTTATTGAACTTTCCTTTATTTTCTCTAAAATTTTGTCTCGTTCCCCTTTCAAGACATCTAGTAGCCATGTGACCAATCTTTCCACATCTAAAACATTTAAAGGGTAACATACCTTTGTACTTGTCAGTGCCTTTCTTCAATTTCCTCATCTGGGTTGTCATCATTTGGGCTATCGTCATCATCTAGACCATCTTTGATTGCTTTGAATGTTGTCTATGATTTGTCTTTGTCCTTTCCAAACTTTCTCACTTCAAATGCAGTCAAGGTACCAAATAGTTGCTCTCTAGTGAACTTCTTTGGATCATAGGTTTCTTCAATAGTCAATATCTTATCACTATAACTCACCGGTAGAGTCATCAGGATTTTGTCAATTGCATCTTCATCATTCAAAGTGCCTTTGAGTTCTCTGATTTCATTCATCGCATTGCCAAACTTCTCAAAATAGCTTACTATATGATCTTGTCATTCTTTTATCTTCAAGTTTTCATACCTTTGCTTAGCTATTAGCCTCTTTGTCAACCTAACTCTCTCATTTCCTTGATAGATTTCCTTTAGCTTCTGCCAGACCTCATAAGTAGTATTTAACAGAATTTTTTTTGTCAATTCAGTTTTTGATAATGCATTGAAGATAGTGTACCTTGCCTTTTCATTTTCTTCATAGGCTTGAATCTCATCCAGAGTAGTAAGACCATTTGTTGGTTGTACATACTTAGTCTCCACCACCTTCCAAGTGTTGTAACATAGAGAAAATAGATAAACTCTCATCTTTACTTTCCAGAAACTATAATTATATCATTCAAAGATAGGGATAGATAATTTGTGTACCATCGGATCAAGATCTACCTCAAGTTGTTAAGCTCTATATCAACAATCCAAAGGTTTGATACCAATTGTTGAATATCCTAGCAACTGAGAAGGGGGGTGAATCAGTTGACAATTAAAATCTTTTGTAAACTTTATTCACAAACTCAAAATAAATAATAGAGTTAATCAAGACAAATACAACATGAAAGCATATGTACATAGTAAATCAAATACAATGAGCACAGGGATTTATGTGGAAAACCCAAGAAGGGAAAACCCGCAGAGAGTTCTAATTTTCAATATGAAAACACTGGTTAAGGTGACACCAGTTAAGGTGATAGAAAAAAAAATCCACCTACATTAAAACACAGTCTACACTATCGAAATTGCTTCTGGTAACCATCCACAACACACTTCACAACAACAACTAGATTCTTTCAATCTCGCATATATTTTACACAATTATCCATTCATAAAAATGCCACACAAATTCATCTAGGTCATACATATACATATAATGTCTCTAAAAAAATATGATATTCCAAGCCATCCAAGACAAAGATCTAAAACAGGTCAATACAAAATATTCTAGTGGTGGGAAGGAATGAGAAGTAGACCACATCATAATGTTATTCATCGAACACATCAACGCATTACATACATCACCAATGCCAAACCCAACACATTATGCACATGCTATACAAATGTCGTTACACAACCTCGACTTTTGGATCAACACCTCAACTTCTTGATCAAGTCGGACCCAAAAAATAGCACTGTGTAACATCAACAACACATCTTCTAAGAAGCCAAATCTTCTAAGAAATCACCAAATGACCATCGACATCACATACATACCTATCTTCCACCGATTCTCAATATACCACATTTGAACCTAACTAGACCACTGGATTTGACCTTAATGATGACATATAACATAATGATAACAATGTATCCCAATGAGGTGAATCTAAAAAGTCAATAACAATATCCTAATATAAAGAATCAATAGAAATCATGGAGGAGTTAACACAAGATTCAGATATAGCAATAGGTGATAAGTGCGATAAGTCCTCAATGTAAGCCATGTAACTACATTGTTCATTCTAAAATGATGATTTCTTGTGCAAGATGTCTTAGTGAAAACATATGATGGTTTTGTAGGTGTTGGAACTAGAGCTTTAGGGAAGGGAATACTATGATTGAGAAGAATTTTCTCTATTTCTTTAATTTTATGATGGATGCAATATTATGTTGTATGCCTTTTCTTCCCATAATATCCACATTTTATTTTCCATTTATTAGAAGGATTATGATAAATACTCAAATGGAAGGGGCTTAGTGTAAGACATGATTACATGAACTAGCAAACTCAAAAAGTAGAAACTCAAATTCCCCCCCCATGATTAGAGAGCCCCACAATTTTAGCATTTTATTATTTATTGCATTTTACAATGAAAAATATAGTGTTGCAAATATGAATTCTTGTTGTCATTGATGTCAAACTTGTTGATCCAAATGTGTAACTCAGTAGTATTCCTTAGTTCGGATGTGGTCTAGTACAATACATTTCAATGGGTTAGCTATGTGACCATGTAGATGTTTGGGGTCTATTTGTGGATAGTTTAGAAGGTTTATAAAGATATATCATGAAGTTTTTGGAGCTTTGGTGTTGATTTTTGGGATCCATAATTGATGCTTAGTCATGTGTGATTGTTCTGGTGTCTATGTAGAGGAATGTGTTGCATTCATATGTCTACTAGTATTTTGGTGATGTGGCTTGAGCTCCTTGGTGCTCATGTAATTGGTGTGCTTTGTGCTTTCATTTATATTTTGTAGCTGACCTGCGTCCATTGGTGTTTGTGTTTTAAGTCATAATAAGAAGGGTTCTTCATCGTTTTCTTACTAACCCCGCATGTTGGAAGTCACCGATCATAGCCAGTCTTTTAATTTTTTGTTATATTCCTAAGTGCTGCAAAATTCCCCGTAACTTAAAGTCTTAAAAAGCCCCTAGGAAGGCCCCTCACATGAGCACTTTACCCATAGAAGGTTACCACGTGCTAATTTTTTCACTTAAGTCTTATTTGTGTTCTAGGTCAGTGTGGGATAGCGGGATGTGTATACAAACCATTGGTCGCTGTCTCACAAGTCATAAATTGTTAGCTTCTGAAGGTCGCGAGATTGCAGGATGTGCTTTAAAGGTGAAAGTGTACACCCCGGGGGTCATCAAATGGGCAGAAGAATGTCTCATAGGATAGTGGGATTGAGGAAAAGTGATGCCCCGTTTCCCCGCAAGGAGTCACAGATAAGTAAAGTGTTGCTGCGGGATAGAGGAAACTAGTAAAATGTTAACCCTATCATCCTGTGATGATAGAAATAATGAACTAAAGACTTTGTGGGATGACTTCTCCAAACAAACAAATGCTACCCCGCTATCCCGCGGGAGGTAATAATGTGAAGGCTAGAGTGGAGGAGATATGTGTTGCGGGACAATGAGGGGAAGCTTAATCCCCTTAGAAAAGGTTTCCTACAAGACTAAGAGGCATCTGAAGAATTTGGTGCAGGGTACAAAATTTTTCTTTTCCCGCCATCTCGTGGGTATCTTGGGAGTAGAAAGGGAGCACTATGGGATAGGAAGATGAAGTGAAGGAAAGGGTTTTCCTTATCCCACACGTTCCCATGGGGATAAGGAAAGGGTCGTGGGATAAGGAAATTTTTAGAAGACATACTCAGAACCTTATCCCGCAAGGAAAAACAAAGATGATTGTTGTCCTATGGGATAAGAAGAGACAGATGTCAACAAAGGAAGGATAGCGAAGCCTTATCCCACAAAGGTGAAAGAGATACTCCCAGGTTTTGCGGGATTAAAAAGCAAAGTAAATACATAGAAACCTTATTCTGTGGGGATAGCTAAGGTAATAAAAGATGGTGCGAGATAAGAAAACAAGATGGATATAAGAAAGGGCTTATCCCGCATGGGTAAAGTGATGTCTCAGAGGTAGCATAGGATAAGTAAAGACAAAGAGAAAGGTGGATCCCATTATCCCACGATGCTGAAAACTAAACGATGAAATCACATGGCCGCATAACATGTGTATTATGCGATTCACATAGCACAACCCGATGGTCAAATTGTCCATGTGGAGGGTTGACGAAGGTTGAGCAGAGGATAGAGGAGAATATTTTGAGAACATGGTGTATGTTGATTAGTCAAATTCCACCTTTCAAAAGGGGAGACAATGCCTACAAAGATGATTGTGCCAACACTCTACAAGTTCATTTTTGCAACCGAATCATAGTGGATTTCAATGATGGCATCAAGAGTGAGAACACATTTAATGAATATTGGAAAGAGGAATGATTGAGGGGCTCCATAAGACCTGATGATCTTATGTCAGTGGGATTTCATAGCTTCGAGCACATCAAAGGGCCACTGATCGAGAAGATGTAAGGATGCAGGACATGTATGGATTACTAAATGTAGTAATCCAGATTCAGAAGTCGGTCAAGATGCAGTAGAGGATGAACTAAATCTGGTAGATCTTTGTGTAGCTCAAGATAGCTACCCCCGATTTGTTAATAAATTTGTCGTCCTAGCTCCCAAGATGACGACCTCTCAACCACTTGCATTAATGTAGCAAATAAAATTGCATGCTCAGTAACAAGAACAAAATTCTTTAGGTCGAATTGTAATGCAATATAATTTTGACAGGTGTCTTCTTGGCCTGAAGCATGTTGTGCTCCCTTGTGTTATAAAAGGGAATTCAAGGCCAAGAAGAAGGATTCTAAAATTTTGATGAGTATGTACTAGGAACGTTGTAAAGCAATTCAATGCCAGTTAGTCTTTCACAGGTTTAGTGAGCATAACAATTTTTCATGAATGTATCAATTTTATTCTGAAAATCAATATAGATAACATTCATTTTCTTGCTCATATCTCTTGTATTGTGTTGTATGAGTTGTGATGTTAATGACATGTTCAACTTGTCTTCTCTAATGGAGAATGTGTATTCCTTGATAGGTTTCATTTCAAGTAAAATGAATTAATTTCTATCTTGAATACTACAACATTTATTTAAGAGATATTGTGAGGAAGTTGTGGATGCATTCTCAATCTGACCATTTTAAGCAAGTATTGAATGTTTAATGTTGGATCTTAATGCTGATACTATGATATTATTTGTCATTAGGACTGTTGTATGACTCTGTATTCCCTTTGAACAGGTATTGGTCATATCATTTTAGGTTTTCGAATCATTCTCACATTCTTATTTCACCTTTTATATTTCAGTTTTCAATTTTTCTGCATTAGGAGTAGAATAGATTAGGGCCAACTTTCAATGCAAGCAAAGTGATATAAGCTAAATTTCAAGCCACAATTTGTAGTTCATAATACTTTCCTTGGTATATTTTCATTGAAAGCATCTTCTATACAATGTAATGTTTGTTTATATAAAGCCAAAGTGTTGTATAACATTGCTATAGGGATATGCACCTAGGTCCTACAGAGCTTGAAGAGAAAAAGATTGCAGCCCTTGTGTTGAATCTTGTTCGTTGGCCAAATCCAATCCTAGATCTATTTATGAGTCAGTGGCTATTTCTCTAGGATTTAGGATCTGTTTATTTGAGAACTGATAGATTGGTGGCTTTGCTGGGGAGCAAAGTCAAGACTTTGTCAAGAAAAGTATTTTATCCCAGTAGTCCTTGTCCAACAACTAGAGTTGTGAAAGAAACAAACAAATATTCCCAATTTGGGTGGCGAATTTGAAAAGAAGAAAGCTAGTTCATAGCTTGAAAATCTCGCATGAGCAGGAAAAAGGTGACAAATAATGTTACAAGGAGGATTGAACGTATTGGAACGTGTAACGCATCAAACACTGAGCTCAGTTCAGATAAAGAAGTTGATTAAAGGAGTAGGAAAGGGAATGACTCTACAATTAGAAAAAGGTGGATTGTCAAGGATAAAGGTATTCCTCAAATTGTTTTCTCTCAAGCATCAGTTAGTGTTGCCTTAATACTCCGACTGTTAGGATAGAGGAGCATAATCAATTTCATATTGATTTAAAAGGGAAGGGTGTTTTAGAAAACTACCACAATGACACTTATAGGTCTACTTACAAGGCAGAAGACACTAGCAATGACGATTCCCTTTCAAGAGATAATCTTATTATTAGTTACACTTTCCCTGATATGGATAGGAACCCAAAAAATTCTTACTATGAAGATCTAGTCCAAGCCCAAGAATCTTGTGATAGGTTGTATGCAGATTTTGAAAGGGTTAGGTTGCAAATAGAATATGAAGCTAGGTATGTTGACCAGTTGGCTAATGCACAAAATAAATTTGGTCCAGAATTCACCATAGCTACCCCTATGTCTATGAGGTTTCCCTCAGCACAATTTTTTTTTCAAACTCACTGAATCTAATATATGTTCTACCTCAGGAAATGCTACTAGGGGATCAACATAAGAGTTGCAGAGATAGTTGGAACAAGTGAGAAGAGAAAGGGACATGATGTCACAAGAAGTATTAAATATGGCCATTCAATAGTCCACTGAAATCCCTTTCCAAGGGATGTCAGGTCAAATACCAAATGTTCCTAGCATGACTAGTTGTCCTTTAATCATTTCTACTCCTCTGCCTTCCACTGTATGTACCAGTGGAGTTTCAGCCCTTGGTGTTACAAGTACTATTGCTCAAGCCCCTTTTGCAAGTGTTGTTTCAACATGTGCACTAAATACTGCCCAAGCTAATATCCAAGCAAATATTTCAAGTATTGTTGCTAGTACTATACCAGTGACTCATTCATGGATGACTAGAATGCCTAATTTGTCCTCTATTTTTGCAAGCATAAGTGTACCTCCTACTAATTTCCAATATAGAAACGCTTGTCAGACAAGTACTATTCAACACCATGGAACTCAACAACATAATTATGGCGCACAAAGTCAATGCAACACGTCAGGTCAAATATTTGGCCCACCACCTCCACAATATCCTTTTTTTCCCATAGTTTCCTCCCCCACCAACATATCAAAACAATAACCAAATGGGAGGAAATAATGTTTACCAACAATATTTATAGTTCCTACAATCTCAGCAGCAAATGGCGGGGCAATACCAACAACAATATCAGATACCCCTACAACAAAAACAACAACAACATCAACATCAACAACATGAGATTCCTAATCAAGGAAATGTACACCAACAACAAATGCATAATCAGTTTGCTAGAAGACCAACGCAACTGGACAGATATAGATAGATTGAATTCACTAGGATCATAGGTTTC
Source organism: Cryptomeria japonica (assembly GCF_030272615.1). Taxonomy (NCBI): domain Eukaryota; kingdom Viridiplantae; phylum Streptophyta; class Pinopsida; order Cupressales; family Cupressaceae; genus Cryptomeria; species Cryptomeria japonica. The sequence goes on from NC_081415.1 coordinate 229,789,308, forward strand.
CCAAATCCAGTAAGCAATGAATTAAGGGATGCACTACCTAAATTCTTAGGAAACAATGCAATCTTAGGGGAAGATCAACTTAGAACATTCCAAAATGTAATGGATAACTTGAAGTAGAAAGTGAATATGTCTTCATGAAAATATTTATGCAATATTTAATTGATGATGCTAGAGAATGGTACAAAAGTCTACCTGACTTATCTATCAGATCATTTCAAGATTTCAAAAGAATGTTTAGAGATTAGTATGGTGATCATTTAGACCCCAAGTTTTCTTTGCATGAGCTAACAAGTATCAAAAAGAATCAAAATCAGGATGTTGCATGTTTTACTAACATGTTTATCAAAATAATCAACAAAATTCTTCTCAGCGTAAAACCAACTGACAACATGAATTTAGTATTCTATTTTGATGCTTTTGATCCCAAAATAGGGTATGAGTTGAGGTCATTTAACCCCCCAAATTTAGGAGTTGATTTTAAATTTGCTCAAACCATAGAAAACAATAGGAAAGCCTCAAGGAAGACATCAAGAAGAGATGATGTTAGGATTTTGCAGAATCCCAAAGGACACCACAACAAAGTGCCCAAAGAGGAGGATATGTTGGACAAAGTTATGATTTCTTTGAAGGATTTGAGCTACAAAGTGGCTAGAAATGAGAAGGGTTTTTCTCATGATAGACCTAATTTTGAAAGGCATGATAGACCCAAGCTGCATGATATGCCCTATAATACAAACTGGAAAGATGGACAACTTGTAGTTGGAAATCAAAGGCCTGCAAACAAAGAAAAACCAAACCCATTGAAAAGACCAAGTGCTCATCTTGTAGAAGATAGCCCATGGTGTATGGAATGCAATTTTCCACATACACAAGCCCAATGTGTAGTAGCAAAAGCCATGGAAGAAGATGAAGATGTCTATGCTAGCTGCATGGAAGATGGATTCACTAATCACATGGTGAATATGATTTCTTTTTGAGGTGATAATGAGTCTGGGTATTCAACCTTTGAAGAAAATGAAGCAGAAATAGATGTGGATGTTCAATGACTGTAGAGTAGAAGCCATCATTAGAAAGTGTTTTCTGATGAAGAGAATAAGGAATATTATAGGGTTAATGCTTTTAACGATTAACCTGAAAACATCAGTTTGAGGAGACCTTCTGAAGAAGAAATCAAAAGAATCACTATGGTTGTCGTCACCCAAATTAAGAGTGGGTACAATCTGAGGTCGAGGGGTACTTTGCCCAATTAAGGAAGACTCGATGGAATGTTCATAAAAGGCAATCAACCAGAACCTAAGCAACAAAATCCTCCACCATCCATAGAAAAAAACAACAAGGTGACAAAGACCGCCCCTATCCAATAGTATGTGCCAAAAGGGAGCAGCAAATTCAAGAAGATTGAAAAGGAGATCATAGCTAAAGCTCCCCCAAAAATAGAAATAGGTGAGAAGCAGAAGCAATCAAAGATAACAAATCAAAAGGAGGTTAATCCATCTACTTTTGCAACACCTTCTTTTGATATGATGCAAACATTAGCTCAGGTAAAAAAAATTGTCCCTTTGTTAGAAATTATGAAGATCCGAGAACATAGAGATAATGCTTTAGCTTTGATAAATGGAGTTCCTAGTATGCCCCAAGATGCTTTGCACAACAATGTTGTTTTAGAAAATGAAAATAATTATACATAAGGGGAACACTCTGGAACAATGCAAGCTCCTGAGGTCTATCTAGGGAGTACTATCACTAAAATTTCTTCCTAAGTAGATCCTTTCTTTGTGACTTTGTTGATCAATGGAAAGCATGTAAAAAATTCTATGATTGATTCTAGGGATGCTATTAATATTATGCCAATAGGAGTTAGGAAAGAACTTGGGTTAAATGTTGATTGCAACTATGAGAAATATTATGCCATGGATAATAGATCCATACCTGTGATAGGCATCCTAAAAAAATTAGAAGCCAAGATAGCAAGTTTTCCAGAAGCTGCCTACAAGGTAGATGTAACAGTTGTAGATGTCCCCCCAAATTATGACATGCTTTTGTCAAGACAATAGACAACAATGGTTGGGGGAAATGTTCAACTAGATTTATCCTATCCTACTATCCTAGTTAATGGATAAAATGTTAAGTTAGAATGAGAACCTAGGTTTGATACTACTATTGAGCAATCTGATTTAAATAACATGGTAATGTTTTGTGATTTTGATATGGGAAACTTCAAAGTTGAACCTATTAAATCATCCTCATAAATTCTAGACCCTGTAGAAACTGAAATTGAGAATAGCTAGGAAGATTTATGGCATATGTATTTTGATGGAGCCTGTTGTAAAGAAGGTTCAGGTGCTGGTGTGGTTTTTATTGCCCCTAGTGGAAGAACATTCAAGTATTCTTTCCAATTTCTTTTTGAATGTACCAATAATGTAGCAAAGTATGAACCATTGTTACTAGGTTTAAATCTTGCCACTAAGCATGGGATAAAGCAACTGTCAGTATGGGGAGATTTAGAATTGATTATATCACAGGTCAGATCAGTTTATTCTTCTAAGAATGACAAATTGAAATAGTATAGATCAATTGTGTGGGAGATATTAGAATTTTTTGATGCCTTCACCAGTAGATGGATAGAGAGATCAAAGAATATTATGGTGGACTTCTTGGCAAATGTTGCTTTGAAGAGTGATGATATCACCTTGGCTGGAATTTCAAAGGTAGAGATAAAAACTAGACCTTCCATACCTGATAATATCTGTTGTATGCTGGAAATGTGGTGTCAACCTGTAGGAGGAGAAAAAAATTCAAACACACACATGAAACATTGCATTAGAGGTTAGAAATCCAAACAAAGCAAGTTAAAAAGAATCTAAACTCTTAAAATCATTCCATGTTCCTCTATCTCCAAGGATCTTTAAGATTCAAGGTGGCTCTCAGCTTGGAAGAGTACTTGATTCTTTAAGATGACAACCTAAAGAACGAGATTTATGATTCTAAGATCTAAATGGAATGCAACCAAGATCCTAGTGATGATTTAGATATGAAACTAGATGATGATAAGATGCAAGATATTGATATGAAGCTTAAACTGGTATGAAAATGATACTAAGATGAAGCTAACATGATATATCTAAGATTAGAATGCTATCAAAATGATCTACAATGCTATTCTATCAAAGAGAGATAATATGCTTAATGTTATGAGACTATAAGTTTGATGCACAAAGACTTGATTGTTTTTGAAGAAGGAATGGGCTCTATTTATAGGGAAAATAGGGCAATGGATGGTCAAGATTGGATAATCTTAACAAAGGTCAAGATTGAAAGTTAATCAATCTATGTTTACAATTCTCACCAATAAAATGGTGACAATTATCAACAAGAGACTACTTGAGAGGAGATGTAAGAAACATTAAATGCTTGAGAAGACCTCATGGTTACCTTAGGAGGTAAGGCTTAAGGTTAGGTTAGGATTATCCAATGGATAAATGTTTTACCCAAAGGATAAACTCTTGTGCAAGGGTTAAAGGAATAACCATGGTCAAAGCAATGAATGCTTGATGAAACCCTTGGGTTAGATGAAGGTTGAGTTAGGCAAAAAGTCTCTAACCATGTAAGAAGGTTGAGTTAACCATTAATGGTTTGGAAGACTTTGGAGGTTAACTTGTTGAAGACATAAATCCTTTAATGGTTTTCAAAGACTTTGAGGGTTTGAGAAGTGACTTCCCTTTGCTTAGGGATGTGACAATATTTAGGAAATGGGTTAGGCTAATTTAGAAGTGATTAGAAGAATCTAGAAGGGGGTTTAGAGATGCAAGTGGGAGATGTAGGAAAATGCAAGTGGATGGAGGGGAATATAATTTAATTAAAATAAAATTAATTTATTTCAATTGTGGTTGCAACTTGCATTTGTAGGATTTTGCAAGTGGGGGGATTTTTAAATAAATTTAGATTTATTTAAATGCAAATGAGATTTTAATTAAATGTAGATTTAATTAAAATGGGAAAGGGGATAAATTGATATTTTTAATTAAATGTAAATTTAATTAAAATGGATAGAGGGGGGGTATTTAATTAAATGTGAATTTAATTAAATGGCTTAGATAGAAGAAGGGTATATTAATTAAATCTTAATTTAATTAATTGGAAGATTTAAGAATAATTAAATGAATAAAATTCACTTAATTCATTGTGCAACTTTTAGGTGTCTACATTTTGCCCCTCTTTGAGTTAACGTGTGATTACATGTTGATTCAAAGACAATCTTGTCAGATATGATGCCAAAATTTGATCGATATGATGCCCCAGATTTGATGATTGATATTAATGATGCTCCAGATATGAAGAATTGATTTGATATGAAAATTTGATATGAAACTGATATAAAATTGATGTCGAGATTTGATATGATAATGCCCCCTTGGGAGATCGTTCGTGCACAAAAGCCATGAATGATCTCTCAAAAGAAGAAGAATGTTGTTTGAAAGATAGAAGAGTGGATAGTGATGACATGCATGGGTTTTTTAAGATTGATTAGATTGATTGGATTGAGATCAAGTCTAGTTTTAGGTATGACACCTCCTGTATAAGACATGGATGATTGAGCGTCTGGTTTCAGGAATGATACCGCCTGTATAAGACATGGATGATCGAGAATCTAGTTTCAGGAATGATACCGCCTATATAAGACATGGATGATCGAGCGTTTGGTTTCAGGAATGATATATCTTGTATAAGACCGATCAAAATGCCTGGTTTCAGGAACGATATATCCTGGATAAGAGCTGATCAAAACATCTGGTTTCAAGAACGATATATCCTATATAAGAGCTGATCAAAACATCTGGTTTCAGGAATGATATATCCTATATAAGAGCCGATCAAAACATCTGGTTTCAGGAGAGATACATCCTGTATAAGACATGATAGATGATAGTTTGGAAGAATGATAGAAGATAGTTTGGAAGAATGATGAAGATATGAAAGTGAAGAAAGATTCCATGATGATGCGATAGATATGCATGTGAGGGATGCAATGATGAATGATATGCATTATGTTTCGATATGAGATTTTATGAGGATGATGTGATGCTTAGATAAATGCTCTTGATTTCGATTATGACGTGAATGTATGATTCATGATGAGATGAATGAAAATGTGATGATGCATTGCTTTGATTTATGAGATGTGAGATGTATCTTGAAAATGAGATGTATGATAAGGATAATGATGTGCAACTAAATGCAAGAGTAAAAATGATGTGCAACCTAATGCAAGATTAAGATGATAATGATGTGCAGCTAATGCAAAGCTTAATATGCAATCTCATTCTCAATGTTGCCATCTATTGTGATCAAAGTGCTAGTGCTTCCTTTATTTTCATCATCAAGCCTTGATTTGTTGAAAGTTGATACAAGCATCATGGTATAATTGAACTATAACGACCTAAGTATAGCTTACATGGATTTTGATATTGCAAGATGACACAAGCATCAAGGTACAATTGAACCAAGATGACTTGAGTGTTGCTTGCATAAACAAATAAGAGTTAACCTTTGTCCCATACAAATCCAAAATGTCCTCAGTGATATGTTACCTGATCACATCATAAGACAAATTTGCATGGTAAAAGACTTCACTCACAAATAGAAGACAAATAAAAAATCACATTCCTTCCTTGCTTCTCTAGTCGTTGAGACATCCTTGAGTCACTTAGGAGATATGATAAGCAAAAAATAACAACCATAAGTAAGCATGCATGCTATTTGGAATGTATTCTTGTCAATTAAAACATCTTGCAAATAGATCTTTGTTTAGTTGAAATCAGTTCAAGTCTGTGATGTCTATCCTTCTTGCATTGCCGTTTGTCATTTGTTGGTTATTCTGATCCTTGTTGTCTTTCTACGTGTTTGGTTTGATGTTGAAAACCTTGAAGGCGAAATGCCCCCAACAAGGCCAAGGTTTTGCCCCTCGTTGTTGATACTACTTCGATATGGATATGTACACTGATCACCAAGCCATGGTGGGATATGATTTGGATAACTGATTTAGATAAACTAAGGACAGTGACTACGCTAAGTATGTCTAGGATTGATAAGCATTTATGAATTTATGGTGATGTCTCAGATGGGTGGATATGATATGTACAATATGAATTTTGAAACATGTACTGTCATCAATTGACAAAGATAAGGCTAACTAGAATAAAATCTAGCAGTCATACTAATCTATGTCATTGTTTTGATTTGTTCGATGATTGATAAGAATGTCTGGTTTCAAAGAGTGAGTACCTCATATAAGACCGATCTGTCTGGTTTCGAGTGTACCTATCCTTGTATAAGACATGTTGATGTTGATGTTGATGTTCTTCTCCACTTTATGATTTTTCCTTGTTTGAACTGAATTTTGAGTTGATTGTTTGATACTTTGCAAGATATTTTAACATTTGTGACAAGAATACATAGCACACATGAAGACAATGGTCATCCTAATGCTAAACATTGAGTGTATGTTCTTTTGAGGATGTGTTCAAATCCCCGATGTTATCACTGGTTTGATTTACAACAAAAGACACGTCAAATAGACTCTTTATTCAAAGGTCATTGGCAATATCATAGCCCACATGTCTTGATACTCTGTTAGCTCAAACAACCTTGTCACCCCCTAGGGGGCGCCCGTTTTTTTGCTTTTTGCCAGAAATTAACTCAAAGTGAATTGCTTCACAGTTGAGTAGTTATCTTGGGAGATATATGGTGAGTAATCTTGGGGGTGGATTCTTCTTCACCCTTGCACTATGATATTGCCAATGTTTGGCAACTGACTCAGCTCACAAAGTTTCTAATGCTAAGGTTCGTAATCAGGCTTTCGTTCGGTCTTCAATGATAAACTCCCTTGGGAGGCTTCCCAACGTTTAGAACAAAGGCTTTATGCATCGTAAAGATACTGGGGGAAGGCTAATCACTGAGCAAAACCATTGAAGGGACTTTCATCAACCTCCACTTTTGATTATAGTGGGTTGGAACACTTGTCGTCAAAGTCGTTTCCCACTTAGGTCGTTCCCTTCACACCAGCTAAAGAAAGGCTTTAAGATTTTTTCAACCCCTCAAGAAGGCAGGCTTGCTCAAGGATTTATTGCTTGAAGTAAAGAAATCTTTAAGAGTGGTTTGGCTTTTTGATCACCCAATTAAGGGGAGAGCATATACCTGCCACTTTTGAGACAAAGCACACAAGTTCTTTTTATCCTTTTAAAGAAATGATTTGCTAACTCTATATGGAGATGTTGCTCCAACAAGCATGGTGTTCCTTTTAACCCTACATAGAAAAGTGTCTATTTGCAAAACTTTTGTAAAACAAGTCTGGTTAACAAAATTAAAATCAATAGGGGAAAGTTTTCCCTTTTTGGTTTGCATAAAATGAAGATGAGATTCTTTTTCCTTTTGCAATGAATTGAGATTGATCCTTTTAGGCACCAAAGGAAGGTGAAGTTTGTTTTAACCTTGCTAAAAGTAAATTTTCTTGTTCTTTTTAGAGCTCCAAACAAAATGTTTTCCCTAACTTGCAGCAATGAAAGGTTTGTTTAGTTGTTCTTTTTACCTTGCAATAAAGAAAGATGAATTTTCTTTTAAGCACCAAAAACAAGTTTGAGGTTCATTTTATGCACTCCAAAATAAAATGTGAGGTTTATTTTAACTTGTACAAGAAGGGAGAGTGGGTTCTTTTTAACCAACTTTTGTTGAAAGAAAGTAAAAAAAGAAACTTAAAGCCTCTAAACTAACTCCTTCCCCTACACAAAAAAAATTAGAACCTGCACACAATTAGTGATCAAATGTTAGTGTGGGCTTACACAAGCCTAAATTCTGATCTTGGTTACAAATTTGACAATCCTGATCCTGAAATGCCCTGAAATTTGACTAAGTCTAAATTTTGGAGGATCTTCCAAAAACTAGATTTTGCATTACAACTCCTAGAGGTCTGAAACCCCTCTCAAACATCCTGACAATATAAATGGAATATAACTTAAAGTATAAGAAAGAGAAAAGAGAAGAGAAGAGGAAATATCACTTATACTTAAATGTGATATTCCATATATATTCTACCTGCCACAAGCCTAATTTTTGACTCTGTCATAAATTTTTGCCTCTGCCAACTCTATGTGCTAAACTATTGCACAGATGCGCTAAGAAATGATATCTATGCACTAAGAAAAAGCACCTATGCACTATTATGTGGCTCGAATGCACTAAAATAGTGTTGCTATGCGTTTGACAAGCAAAAAAGGGTATGCACCAAAAAGTTTACAAAATGCGCTAAAGAATGATCTATACATGCTAAACGTTGCCATGGATGCGCTAAAGTTTAGCACAAATGCACTACAGAAAGTTTCAGATGCGCTATTCTGGTATTTTGGCGTGATTTTTGTCTTCTACCTACATGAAAAATGATGTTATTTTTGGGGACGTGCCCCACGGTGGGCGCCAGAAATGTATGCTGGAAATGTGGTGTCAACCTGTAGGAGGAGAAAAAAATTCAAACACACACATGAAACATTGCATTAGAGGTTAGAAATCCAAACAAAGCAAGTTAAAAAGAATCTAAACTCTTAAAATCGTTCCATGTTCCTCTATCTCCAAGGATCTTTAAGATTCAAGGTGGCTCTCAACTTGGAAGAGTACTTGATTCTTTAAGATGACAACCTAAAGAACGAGATTTATGATTCTAAGATCTAAATGGAATGCAACCAAGATCCTAGTGATGATTTAGATATGAAACTAGATGATGATAAGATGCAAGATATTGATATGAAGCTTAAACTAGTATGAAAATGATACTAAGATGAAGCTAACATGATATATATAAGTTTAGAATGCTATCAAAATGATCTAAAATGCTATTCTATCAAAGAGAGATAATATGCTTAATGTTATGAGACTATAAGTTTGATGCACAAAGACTTGATTATTTTTTAAGAAGGAATGGGCTCTATTTATAGGGAAAATAGGGCAATGGATGGTCAAGATTGGATAATCTTAACAAGGGTCAAGATTGAAAGTTAATCAATCCGTGTTTACAATTCTCACCAATGAAATGGTGACAATTATCAACAAGAGACTGCTTGAGAGGAGATGTAAGAAGCATTAAATGCTTGAGAAGACCTCATGGTTACCTTAGGAGGTAAGGGTTAAGGTTAGGTTAGGATTATCCAATGGATAAAGATTTTACCCAAAGGATAAACTCTTGTGCAAGGGTTAAAGGAATAATCATGGTCAAAGCAATGAATGCTTGATGAAACCCTTGGGTTAGATGAAGGTTGAGTTAGGCAAAAAGTCTCTAACCATGTAAGAAGGTTGAGTTAACTATTAATGGTTTGGAAGACTTTGGAGGTTGACTTGTTGAAGACATAAATCCTTTAATGGTTTCCAAAGACTTTGAGCGTTTGAGAAGTGACTTCCCTTTGCTTAGGGATGTGACAATATTTAGGAAATGGGTTAGGCTAATTTAGAAGTGATTAGAAGAATCTAGAAGAGGGTTTAGAGAGGCAAGTGGGAGATGTAGGAAAATGCAAGTGGATGGAGGGGAATATAATTTAATTAAAATAAAATTAATTTATTTCAATTGTGGTTGCAACTTGCATTTGTAGGATTTTGCAAGTGGGGGGATTTTTAAATAAATTTAGATTTATTTAAATGCAAATGAGATTTTAATTAAATGTAGATTTAATTTAAATGGGAAAGGGGATAAATTGATATTTTTAATTAAATGTAAATTTAATTAAAATGGATAGAGGGGGGGTATTTAATTAAATGTGAATTTAATTAAATGGCTTAGATAGAAGGGTAAATTAATTAAATCTTAATTTAATTAATTGGAAGAATTAAGAATAATTAAATGAATAAAATTCACTTAATTCATTGTGCAACTTTTAGGTGTCTACATCTGCAACTAGCAAGTCTTTAATGATGATGTTGACTTGTTGAGGTTCTTGCATTGCATAGATGAGTATGATAGTCAGGAAATAGACTTTAATGCTTTTGTGGAGACTATAGATGGAAAGGACATCATTTTTGGGAATGAAATAGTACAGCTAAAGATGAATAAAATCCCAAAAGGATTGGTGGCTCTAGAAAGAGTGTTTGACAATCAGGATAGTCAAGCAATGAAGCATCCCCATGTGAACAAAGAGGACCTTGAGGAGATTAACTTAGAAACTGACTCATCTCTTAGAAAAGTCTACATTGGTAGAAAGATCAACCTAAATATTACATCCATGTTGATTAATTACTTAGAAAATATAAGCATATTTTTGCATGGTCGTATGATGACCCGAAGGCTTATAGAGAACACTTGTTCCAACATGAAATACCTTTGAACCTAACTGCTAAGCCTTTTAGACAAAATCAAAGGCCAATCAACGTAGTTCTTAGACCCAAAATGCAAGAGGAGCTAATGAAGCTTAGAGATGGTGGTATCATCAAGCCCATCAGGCATTCATCATGGGTTTCTAATCTTGTCCCTGTCAGGAAGAAAAATGGTGACATTATATTGTGTGTTGATTCCAGGAATTTAAATGTGTCATCATTGAAGGATAATTACCCTTTGCCTAACATGGAGGCGATACCGCAGAAGGTCATAGGTTGTGAGTTATTATCCATGATGGATGGACTCTCTGGTTGCAACTAAGTGAAGGTCAAAGAATCTAAACAATTCAAGACTTCCTTCACTACCCCATGGGGAACCTATGTTTATGTCAAAATGCCTTTTGGATTGACTAACACTGGAGCAACATTTCAGAGAGATATGAATGCAGCTTTCTTAGAAATTATAGATATCATTATGGTTGTCTATCAAGATGATTTAACAAGATTCTCTAAAAAATCAAAAGAGCATTGTTTACATCTAGAAAAGGTATTCACCAGAGCATTGGATTATGGGATTTCACTTAATCCAAAATAGTTTCACTTTGCTGTAACTAAAGGTAAACTACTAGGACACATTGTGTCCAAGGATAGAGTAAGAATAGATCCTGAGAGAGTGGCTGCCATTGACAGGATACCCATCCCCAAAACTATGAAGGCCATGCAATCTTTCTCTGGCCAAATAAAATTTGTTCGCAAGTTCATATCTAACTTTGCTGAAATAGTAAAACCTATTTCTAAGATGCTAAAGAAAGGGGCTATAATATACTGGACAAATGAAGCTTTAGAGGTTTTTGTGGCTATCAAGAGGGCAATCAAACAAGCTCATGTATTAAAGGCATCAGATTTTAGCAAGCCATTCCAAGTTTTTTCTTTTGCTTCATTCCACACTATAGTTGTTATTGTGTTACAGAAGAATGATGAGGGGTATGAACAACCTATAGCCTTTTATAGTAAGTCCCTCCAGGTAGAAGAACTCAAATATGACATTGTGGAAAAACAAGCCTCTGCTTTATTCAAGGTTGTGAACAATTTCAGACCATATCTTGTGGGAACCCATGTTATAGCTTATGTGTCTAATGTTGTAGTGAAGGACATCTTTGTCCAGTCAAAGACAACATGAAGAAGGTGCAGGTGGATCAACAAGATCCAAGAGTTCAACGTTAATATTTAGATTACTAAACTGATTAGAGGAATGGGATTGGTAAAAATTATGACATAGGAAAACTTGGAAGTTGCTCATATAAATACTTTATCTGACTCATAGGAGGTCATCTACAGTCTACAAAGAACCCCATGGTACAGGGAGATCATTCCTTTTCTCACATAGTCCATATATCTAGAAGGTTTCACATAAATCCCAAAAAGAACCTTAAAGCTGAAATTACAAAGATATGTGTTTACTACTAGAGATCTATATTATAGAGATAAGAATGGTTTCCTACTATTTTGTTTAGACAATGAGAAAGCCCAACTTATGTTGAGGGAAATGCATGATGGGGTATGTGGAGGACACTTCACAACAAATACCATAGCTCACAAAGTATAAAGGGTAGGATATTTTTGGCCATCCTTATTTAAAGATGCACACACTTATGTTAGAAAATGTGAGCCTTGTCATAAGTTTGTAGGAAAGTTGAAATATGTAGGTGCATTACCTCTTAGACCTATGCAGGTGGAAGCCCCTTTTCATCAATGGGGCATTGATTTTGTTGGAGAAATTATTGAGAAATCTAGTGGTGGACATAAATGGATATTGGTTGCTACAGACTATTTCACCAAGTGGGTGGAAGCTATCCCCACAAGACAAGCAACCAACAAAGTGGCTATTGATTTCCTAATAAACAATGTTGTGACCAGATTTGGAGTACCAGTAAGACTCATCATGGACAATGCCATGTAATTTAGATTTGAATAATTCACAGATTTTTATAAATCATATGGGATAAGCATCTCATGTTCATCTCCATACCACCCACAAGGAAATGGACAGGTCGAGTCTAGCAACAAGAGTATCATGAAGATCATCAAGAAAACTCTTGAGAAAAATCAAAAGGCTTGGGATTCTAAGTTGAAGATGACACTATGGGCATATAGGATCACTATTAAGAAGGTCATAGGAACATCTCCTTTTGAGCTGGTCTATGGATCTAAAGAAAGGATGCTAGTAAATAATATGTTGCTTGTGTACAAGTTCATCCATGAAAATAACCTCGAAATGATAGATCCACTAAAGGAAAATGGAATTGCTTGCAAAGTTGGATGAGGTTAGGAAAGATGCTCATAGAAGGAACTTGAAGCTGCAACAAAGAAGTAAGTACCTGTTTGACAAAAAAGCGTCAGAAAGAAAATTTGAAATTAATGATTTGGTGCTTCTTTGGAATGCTAAAGCTCAAGATAAAGGCAAGCATGGCAAGTTTGAAGTCCTGTGGCTGGGCCCATTCGTTGTTGTAGAGAAAAATGGTGAGGATTCATATTTCCTCATAGATATAAATGGCGAGATGCAAGAATTGCCAGTGCATGAACAGTTCTTGAAGCATTTCTTTGCTTAATTTCATTCCATGCACAATAGGTTTAGGGTATGTATATAGGCTAGATTAAGGTTTTGTAAATATTTCGATATTTTTTGAATGGTCTGTTGTCCCATAGATTTGGTTCCTCGCTTTGACCTGGAAGGTCAAATGTCCCCAAGCTAGAGCCACTGTCGAAAATGTTAAAAAATGGTTTTATTTGTGCCCTACCTGCGTGTTGAAACTTAGGGTTTAGGAAAGGGGTTATATGCCTATAAAAGTTCTCCCCTTTGTTCTCCCAACTTATGTTATATTTTGCAACTGAATTGCGTTCGCTGGTGTCTGTGTTTTAAGTCATAATCAGAAGGCTTTTTCCTCGTCTGCTTACCAACCCCGCACGTTAGAAGTCACCAATCATAGTGAGTCTTTTAATTTTTTGTTATATTCCTAAGTGCTGCAAAATCCCCATAGTTTAAAGTCTTAAAAGCCTTTAGGAAGGCCCCTCACATGACCACTTTACCCATAGAAGGTTACCACGTGCTAATTTTTTACTTAAGTCTTATTTGTGTTCTAGGTTAGTGTGGGATAGTGAGATGTGTATGCAAACCCTTGGTCACTATCCCGCAAGTCATAAATTGTTAGCTTTTGAAGGTCGCAGGATTGCAAGATGTGCTTTAAAGGCGAAAGCGTGCACCCCACAGGTCATGAAATGGGTAGAAGAATGTATTGCGGGATAGCAGGATTGAGGAAAAGTGATGCCCCGCTTCCCCACGAGGAGTCGCAAATAAGTAAAGTGTCGTTGCAGAATAGCAGGAACTAGTAAAATGTTAACCCTGCCATCTCGCGATGACATAAATAATGAACTAAATATTTCATGGGATGACTTCTCCGAACAAAGTAATGCTATCCTGAAGGGGGGTAAGAATGCGAAGGCTAAAGCGGAGGAGTTGTGTGTTACAATACATCAAAGGGAATCTTAAGCCCCTTAGAAAAGGTTTCCTACGTGACTAAGAGGCATCTTACGGATGTGGTGAGGGGTTGTGGGGTAGAGCATTTTTTATTTCCCCGTCATCCCGTGGGTATCTTGGGAGTAGAAAGGGAGCACTGCGGGATAGGAAGATGAAGCGAAGGAAAGGGTTTTCCTTATCCCACACATTTCTATGGGGATAAGGAAAGGGTCGTGGGATAAGGAAATTCTTAGAAAAATACTCAAAACCTTATCCCATGAGGAAAAACAAAGATGATTGTTGTGATGCAGGATAAGAAGAGATAGATGTCGACAAAGGAAGGATAGCAAAGCATTATCCTACAAAGGTGAAAGAGATGCTCCCAAGTGCCATGGGATGAAAAAGAAAATTAAATACATAGAAACCTTATCTCACGGGGATAGTTAAGGTAATAAAGGATGGTGCGGGATAAGAAAACAAGAAGGATCTAAGAAAGGGCTTATCCCACAGGGTAAAGTGATGTCTCAGAGGTAGCGTGGGATAAGTAAAGACAAAGGGAAAGGTGGAGCTCGTTATCCCGCGATGCTGAAGACCAAACGATGGAATCATAGGGGCGCATAACACGCATGTTATGCAATTTGCAGAGTAGAGCCAAGCGATGATCAAATTGTCCACATGGAGGGTTGATGAAGGTTGACCAGAGGACACATGAGAATATTTTGAGAACGTGGTGTATGCTGATTGGTCAAATTCCACCTGTCAAAAGGGGAGATGATGTCTATAGAGATGATTGTGCTGACATGTTGTAGGTAAATTTTCACGACCAAATTAGAGTGGATTTCAGCAATGGTGTTAAGAGCGAGCATGCATTTAATGAAGATTGTATAGAGGAATGGTTGAGGGGCTCCATAAGATCTGATGATCTTCTGTTAGTGGGATTTCACAGCTTCAAGCACATCAAAGGGTCACCAACTGAGAAGATGTAAGGACGTAGGACATGTATGTATTACCAAATGTAGTAATCCAGATTCAGAAGTTGGTCAAGATGCAGTAGAGGATGAACTAAATGCGGTAGATCTTTGTGTCATTTGAGATAGCTACCCCTGATTTGTTCGTAAACTCATGATCCCAGTTCCCAGGATGAGGACCTCTTAGCCACTTGCATTAATGCAGCAAATAAAATTGCATGATGAGTAACAAGGACAAAGAGCCTTAGGGCAAATTGTAATGTAATATAATTTTGACAAGTGTCTTCTTGGCCTGAAGCTTGTTGTGTTCCCTTGTGTTATAAAAGGGAATTCAAGGCCAAGAAGAAGGATTATGAAATTTTGATGAGTATGTACTACTAAGAACATTGTAAATCAATTCAATGACAGTTAGTCTTTCACATGTTTAGTGAGTATAACAATTTGTCATGAATGTATCAATTTTATTCTGAAAATTAATATAGAGAACATTCATTTTCTTGCTCACATCTCTTGTATTGTGTTGTATGAGTTGTTATGTTAATGGCATGTTCAACTTGTCTTCTCTAATGGAGAATGTGTATTCCTTGATAGGTTTCATTTCAAGTAAAATGAATTAAATTTTGTCTTGAATACTGTAGCATTTGTGTAAGAGATATTGTGAGGAAGTTGTGGATGCATTCTCAATCTGAGCATTTTAAGCAAGTCTTGAATGTTTAGTATTGGATCTTAATGTTGATACTCTGTATTCCCTTTGAACAGGCACTGGTCATATCATTTTAGGTTTTTGGATCATTTTCACATTCTTATTTCACCTTTTATATTTTAGTTTTTAGTTTTTTTGCATTAGGAGTAGAATAGATTAGAGCCAACTTTCAATGCAAGCAAAGTGATATAAGGTAAGGTTCAAGACAAAATTTGTAGTTCATCATACTTTCCTTGGTATATTTTCATTGAAAGCATCAACTATATAATGCAATGATTGTTTATATAAAGACTGAATGTTGTATAACATTTCTATAGGGATATCCACCTAGGTCCTTGATGCAGTCAAGGCAGGGAGATCCAATGAAGGACGAACCAACCTTGCAACTTAACACATAAACCATGCAAAACATACCAGTAACCGGTAACAAGATGCTAGAAATAGTAGTTCTAAGAACAACCGGTAACAACACAGAACACATAACTGGTAACCAATGTGAATGAATCTTATTACAATCTAAAGGATTACACATGCCACATGCTGGATCGCAGTCTATGATACAAACGATGCTTACGATGCAATTACAAGATCCGCAGATCATCCTCATATCAAATCGGCCTCCGGTAACCGTCTGTCTGTTCTATCCTAATCCAGACCTCAGCCTTCTGGCCTTAGTCTTACCGGATCAGAATCTCGCCAGTTCTACATCTTCGCTCAATCTGAAAGCTTTGTCTTCTGTCTTCTAAACTCTGTCTCCTTAAATGATTCGCAAACTACACTTTATATCATCCGCAATAATAATAAATCGATCAAGTCGGCCCAAAGACCAACCAGTTCATGTAAAGTGCAATGGTAACATGTCGGATCAAATCAGAAAGAACAATCTCCAAAACATAAAATGATGTGCGGACTTTCGGGAATACCAGCCAAGGCCCAAAGCAATATCTCCAACGATCCGCAATTCATGGAGGTCAACCGCAACCCAATCCAACTTCGCTCAACACATTGCCAAACTAACCGGTAAGAACATATCAATAGGGTGAATACCAGAATCCACACCTCACCAGAAACAAAGCCAAATGCTATGAAACTCAAACACGATAGAGACCACGAACACAAGGGAATAAATCCAAAACCACAATGCTAAACACTCAAACATGAAGAAATGCCATGCTCTCAAGCAATTCCACTGAAAATTGCCCAACTGGTAAGAACTAGACCGGTGCTCCTGCATCAGTCCCGGAGAGCCTGAAGAGCAAAAGATTGCAACCCTTGTGCGGAATCTTGTTCGTTGGCCAAACCCAATCCTAGATCTGTTTATGAGTCCGTGGCTATTTCTCTAGGATTTAGGATCTGTTGATTTGGGAACCAACACAATGCACATGACTATACCAAAAAAATCATTTAGCATTAGTTATATGTTTACTAACTTAATCAAATTATTTTTTGTGTTTCATAATTTGAAATTTTTATATACTTAATATTAAAAGGTCAAAATAAACCTCACAATTTCTTAAGTTCAATTCAATATATAAAATATGTTTTCTTTTCACCAAATTTAATTGTTTAAAGGTTCCCGATGGTATATTAAAGAGGAGATCAAACTGTAGGGCCCAAAATTTGTCAAAATTTGCCTATCGTTGTGAACTTCAATGTCTTTGGTCCAATATGAGACATTAATAATTTAAATAATTTTCCAATTGTGTTAATTCTATTTAGAAATCACAGATAGGTTCCTCATAAAAATATTTTTTCCTTTGATGATTCATAAATTCCAAGGCCAAGATTTCCTAAAAAAAAATAATATAGTCTCAACGCTAATTTTTCAAGTTTTGATATTTGCCAAAACATTATGGATTATGTCATTCATTAAAACCATCACATCTTCTTCACTTTCCAATTCCGAAAGTTCATGCAAAATATATTCAACAAGTATATAACAATCACACTTCAATAAATAGTTCTCAGCACACACACACATACACGTGTGTGTGTGTGTGTGTGTGTGTGAGAGAGAGAGAGAGAGAGAGAGAGAGAGAGAGAGAGAGAGAGAGAGAGAGAGAGACTCCAACTAAAAAATAATGAGGTAAGAGGAAAAATAACTTCAATAAATATTATCGGAAACATCTAATCAATCGTTCATTCATGCACTTAATTTTTTTACCTTCTATTTGTACAATACATTACTTCAGCTCTTCAGTAGATAGCTCTCCTTAGAGTTATATGTATATGTATGCATATATACAAGAACACATATATACATAGATATACATCAATAGATAGATCTTATCGCACGTGCACATGTGTGTGAGAGAGACAGAGACATAATATCAGCCTTCAACTAAAAATCACAAATTTTAATTGATTGAAGGGGACAGTCTAAGAAAAGAAACCTGGTGTAGGATAAGCTTATTTCAATCAATTAAAATTTATAAATTATATATATATATATATAACACATTGACAATTGCGAAAAAAATGAATAATAAATTCAAAATAAAAATCTGACAAAAAATGGGATCTTCTTCCCATTTGATAAACTTTCATTTCAAGTCCCATTCAATCTAACTCAGCCCACAGAAAAATCAAGAGAATGATAGTTCTTTACATAATCCAAGCAAGATAAGACTCATAAATTTTATCCGTTTCAGACAATTTCTTTTTATAAATACTATGTAACTGTTTTTTCAAGTACAGATAATACAATAGTTGAAACATATCCACAACTATCAGATGAAGAATTTGCATACAATTTTAACTCTTAATAATTTGCTTTTGTTTATTGCACATGTTTGACTGTTTGCAAGTTCGGCGCCCACAATTATACACTCTTCCTGTGTGTATCCTCATTTTTATTATTATTTATTTATGGAGTGTCTCTTACATAATTCAAAAAATATATTATTCTATAAAAATGGATGGAATAAAATCATAAGATGATTTAAAATCAAAAGAAATAATACAATTATTTTAGTCAGTATTTAGTTTGGAATTCATGTTTAAATTTTAAGATTCTATTTTATAATAATTGTAATAGAAAATATTTTTTCTTAAATTTAATTTATGTTTGTTTAAGTAAGATATATAAAATTAAAATCGGCATTATCAAATGTATAATTGTCACTAATATAAACAAAATTATTGGTGATAATAAAAACAACAATCTCACAAATAAAACTATCATTATCACAAATTTAATCATTACTAACACAAATTTAACCACCATTAACATGATAAATTTTTCAGTAGCGACAAAAAGAATCACTAAAACAGTCAATAACGTCAAAAGACAAAAACTTAATGCAACTATCGTAAGTGTAGCCACTGATTTGAAAAGTTGGGCTCGCGATTTTAGTTTGAACAAAGGAAATTGATGTCTTGACGGAATTATAATTGTGTGTTTATTTTTCCTAATCTTCTAATTATCTCTCTAATCCTTTTATGATCCATTGATGCCAATCCTAGTGGTGTGATGACAAACTCTTATTCTACATCGATTCTTGGGTTTGGAGACTCCAGCTAGTGAATGTAACTTAAAGGGGAATGTTTGTATGGGAACCCACACTCCTAGCTTTAGAATATTGTTACTTTGAATATGATTCTCGAGTATTTCAAAAAATTTGATGTTAGAATATTGTTACTTTGAATATGATTCTCGAGTATTTCAAAAAATTTGATGTTAGAATATTGTTACTTTGAATATGAAATTGATGTCTTGGTGGAATAATAAAAGTGTGTTTGTTTATCCTAATCTTCTAATTATATCTCTAATTCTTTTATCATCCATTAATGCCAATGCTAGTGATGTGGTGACAAACTCTTATTTTGCATTGATTTTTGGGTTTGGAGACTTCAACTAGTGAATGTAGCTTAAGGAGTAATGTTTGTATAGGAACCCACATTCTTAGCTTTAGAATAATGTTATTTTGAATATGATTCTCGTGCACTTCATTTTTTTTTATTATTGGTACATTTTAGTTCTCACTTTCAGCTAAGCTTTGTTTAGATAAATTTGATTTGTCATACATTTTGTTCTTCTTTTTGGAAAGTTACAATTTGTTAATGTATATCTAGTATAGATTCTTTTCATGAAGGGCACCAATTTCTGTAATTAATTTTTACATATTGAAGACATATTATGAGATATTACAAATCATTTGGATTTATGATAGAATATCAATTATGCTATGTCTAACTAACCTTTCAACTACTTCTAATTTAATTAGTATATTGAAAAGATATCATTGAATGTTGAAAGCTTTGATAACAAATTTATTTTCATATATATAATTTATGATAGATTATCAATTATGCTACATCTAACTATCTTTTCAACTAATTCTAATTTCATTAATATATTTAAAAAATGTCATTAAATATTGCAACCCTTAATATCAAACTTTACTATTAACTTTAAAAAATCATCAAACTAAAACAATATATTATTCTTTTATAATTTATAGATGATACTTGTACTTATAAAGCTAGATTTATTAAACTTTATAAACATCCTATCAAATCGAGCATAGACATGGTATAGATGCTTTGGAATAAGTGTAGTATATTTTCCATGCCTACAAACCATAGAAAATTGCTTTAAATAATACCCAAGTGAGATCTCATTTCATGGAATATGATGATTGTAGATCTTCTACAATGTGGTTTGGTTGAAAAGTTTTCATAAGCTTCTAAGAAAATGCAAATGGTTGTGTAAAGTTGATTCTATTTTATCAGCATTTTTCTTATTTAAGTTAAAAATGGAATTTTGGAACCTTTGTACATCTATCAAAACATAATTAAAAGTATTATTTTATTAAATATATACATGGCAAGAAAATTGTTTGAATTTTTTTTTCTTAGAGTTGTTAGTTCATAATATCTATTAATTAGAGGATACGTAGAAAATGGATTTCTAAATGATATTAGAAAATTTTATGTAATAAAAGATCAATTTTATCACGTTTATAAGAAAATGCAATTGGTAATTAAAAATCCATTCACAACCTTTGCCAAACTGTTGGACATTGTTGCTGCTAGGATATGTTGTTATCATTGATGTCAACATATTCTCGTGTTTTGGTATTGCAAATAATTGCTTTGGTGATTCGGTGATTGCAATGAATTGATCCGGTTGGTTTATCTATTTGCTATGCTGAATCAACTAGAGATACGCTATTCTGAATGCCTCCGGTGTAGAGATTGCAACAAGGAATAAAACTAAAGGTAATATATTTCATTTGAATGCCGGTGAGAAAAGTTGTTTGATTGTTCAGATAGATGAAAGTTGGTTGTGGCATAGGAGGATGTGTCATGCTAACTTTGATTGTATGATAAGGATAAGTTGTACTCAAGCTGTTAGAGATTTGCCTAAGATTGTGAAGCCCTCTAATCCAGTATGTAAAGAATGTCAGTTGGGGAAGTAAACAAAAATATCATTTAAAAGAAAATTATATACAACTAATGGACTGTTAGATCTTGTGCATATTGACTTGTGTGGTCCTACTAGAGTGAGAAGCATGCAAGGTGACAGGTATTTCATGTTGCTGATTGATAATTACTCTAGACTGATGTGGGTGACTTTTCTAAGGGAGAAATCAGAAGCATTGGAGAAATTCAAGATATTTAAAGCAAAGGTGGAGATTGAGACAGGGTTGAAGCTGAAGTGCCTGAGATCTGACAAAGGAGGAGAATTCACGTCCGGAGAGTGAGATACATTCTGTGAGAGGAATGGAATTAGAAGACAATTATCTACTCCTAGTACCCCTCAGCATAATGGAGTTGTTGAAAGGGAAAACTAAACAATCTTGGATGTTGATTGAAGGAAATATTGTGCAAACCTTTTGGAAGGAAGTTGTTAGGATTGGTGTTTACACATTCAATCGGGTGCATATAAAATGTGATTCTGGTAAGACTCCATATGAGCTATGGTTTGGTCATGTTCCTATAGTTAGATATTTTAGAGTTTTTAGAAGCAAGTGTTATATAAAAATAGATGAGGATATAGGAAAGTTTGATGCAAGATGTGATGAAGGAATTTCTTGGGATATTCTACTAAGAGAAAGGTCTACCAGTGTTACAATAAAAGGCCAAAGAAGATAGTGGAAAGTGCAAATGTAAAAGTTGATGAATGTTTTGATAAGCAGATCAGGGCATGCAGTGTTGGCATTATAGTTAGAAAGATTGTTTGCATTTCAATATCAGGAGATTGTTGATATTCAGTAAGGATATTGAGAAGGCTGTTGAAGATTATTGATATAACTAAAGAAGGATGATAACTATCTTTATAACATTATTTTGTCATTGATGTCAAGAGATTGATTATCTGATTCAGTATGATGTTGCCATATCTTGAGAAGATTGATTTGAAGAGAATTAAGGTGTCGGTAAAAGACACAGAAAGAATGTGATGAATAAAGGGAGGAATAAGTTATTCAATTGGCAACTATTACCCAGTTAGACAATGATGAGATCATGATGTTTAGATTGTTATGATATTCTACATATGTTGTTGATTGTAAGGTTAATACTATACTATGTCACCGAGCAAAGAACCTAGTCGATAAACCCTAAGGAATCTAGTTGGTAAACCCTAAGGTTATCGATATCGGTTAATGAAGGCGGAATGTCTACCGAGTAAAGTTTAGTATCTACCGAGTTGCAACCGAGTTATGACAATGCACATGGGATGGATAAAAGCATTATTTAATGAAGGACAATGATTAGCTGGAGATGTATAAATGATTAGTATGCCATGCATGAAGTTTGTTAAGGATCTATGGCAAAGGAAAATCCGCAGGGAGATCTACACCGCAGATTGAACCGCAATAACCTTGTGCAAGTTCCAAGAAAGGACTGCAAGTCCCGAGGCAAGGTAAAATGTTTTTAGATTGAAAGGATACATTGAACCTGGTCAAGTTTGAAGATCTGATGGCTAAGATTGATCATGGGAAATGTGATCAAGGAGATTAAGTGGTTAGCAATTGTTTATAAATAAGGAATTGTTGATAAACAATGTATGCGGGCAAGTGTATGCACAGGGATGCAACATAGTGATTACCGAGCACAGAAGCTTGAAGACCTGTTTGAATAACAGAGTAGAAAGCCCAGTAGAGGGACAAGATAAGTCTTATGACTTGATTGTTTTGAGAAAATAAGAATTTGCTTCAGCATTTTAGATGTGAAGTTGCAGATAGATTTTTATTACTGTTATTTTGTAAGTGACAGAAAATCTCTTAACCGAGTGGACTTAACAACCTTATATGTAAACCCTCTAGCAAGGTAACATTCTAAATGAGTGCTTGAAATCCTTTGACAAGGTCACTTCTAACAAAGTGAAGATCCTAACAGATCTGAGGGAAATCCCTTAACCGGGTCACATCTAGCAATGTGTTTGTAATCCTTAACAGGATTTGCTTTTAACTGAGCATACTCTAGAAGAGTATATTTCTTAGTGGGTCTGAAATCCCACAGTGGTTTTTCCCTATTTGGGTTTCCACGTTAAATCTGGTGTTATGAGTGTTATGATGATTATATGCTTATGAGTTTGCATGTTTAGCAGTTTTGGTTATATTGCTGAAGTATA
The DNA here is from genome assembly GCF_030272615.1 of Cryptomeria japonica. Taxonomy (NCBI): domain Eukaryota; kingdom Viridiplantae; phylum Streptophyta; class Pinopsida; order Cupressales; family Cupressaceae; genus Cryptomeria; species Cryptomeria japonica. The sequence goes on from NC_081415.1 coordinate 229,812,422, forward strand.
TGTTACCAAGGTTGAATCTGTTGTTTTTATGATTCACCCCCCCCCTCTCATCTTGTTAGCTATTGGCATCTGTACTTACATCAAGCATCAGAACTATCAGTTGGTATCAAAGCTATCAATTGGTATCAGAGCTTTGGACTCCGAAAGAAAAAGTTTAAAGGTACTTGAGGCAAAGATCCAAAGATGTATAAAAGGGATGCACCGAAGCTGAACAAGTCTATTTTCTCCACATGGCAGAAAAGGATGAAGCTGCATTTATCAAGCATTGGAGAATATGCAACATATTATCTGGAGAATGATTACATTGCACCGAGCACCAACGCTATGACCTTGGAAGAGATAAAGGCAAAGCAAGAACATATTCAAGCTATGATTGAAATCACATCAGCATTGACCGACTCAGAGTTTAATGATCTAGAAGGCTGTAATGATGCAAAAACAATGTGGACTAAGCTCATATCTGTGTATGGAGGTGATGGACATGTTCAAAGAGCAAAAGTAGATAGTCTAAGAGGACAACTTGAATCCATGAGAATGAATGAAGGTGAGAACATAACTCAATACAATACAAGACTAAAGGAGCAGGTGGAACTATTGAAGAAAAGGATATAACAAGTAAGTTGTTGAGAACCCTTCTACCAGCCTATGCTATTCGAGTCTCTGCAATCAATGAATTGAGGTATGTACCTAACATGCCATTTTCTTTGGATGCTACTATTGGTAAGCTACATGAATTTGAGCTAAGTAATTTTGATAACAGTGGGTCTTTGGTAAATAAAGTTGAATCTGCATTCAGTTCTTTTCATATTAGTGAATCTGATGATAGAATGAGTAAGTACTCTGAAGGAGATCACAGTGGAGCAAGTGAAAGATTTTGCAAGAACATGGAAGAAGTGCACAAACTGTATGAGGAAATCAAGAAGCAAGAAGAGTTTGAAGCATTATTAGCCAGAAGGTTATCGAGAGGAAAATGTAAGTATAAAGGGAAGCTACCTTTAAAATGTTTCAATTGTGATAAGATAGGACATATGGCTTCTAACTGCCCTGACAAAGGATCTAGTGAAAAGAGAGAATACCGAGATAACAAGCAGAAAGACAACCAATACAGAGGACACCGAGACTTTAGGAGAAGAGATAGAAAGACATGTCTAATAGCAGATGAGGAATCCAACGATGACAAATCTGATGAAATTGATACTGAGGAAGTTGTTTATGTGGCTATTAAGGATGGATCTGATGAAGAAAGGTATGAAGAAAAAGTTCTAATATCTCACATAAATAATAATGATTCTTGGATTATAGATAGTGGATGCTCACATCATATGATAGGTGATAAACACAAGTTTGTTTAATTAGAGGACTATGATGGAGGCTATGTAAGATTTGGTAACGATGCAACATGTCCGATGAAAGGTAAAGGATCTATAACACTTCTTGACAATGCTAAATGTGATGATATATATTGGGTTGAAGGATTGAAATACAATTTGTTGAGTGTAGCACAGCTAAACAATACAGGATACCGAATAGAATTTCAGAAAGGAATCGTCAAAGTTCATGACAAGCATGGAAAGTTAGCTGCTACCGGGACACAAACAAAAGGTAATACATTTCATCTTGACTCAACTAGGAACAAGTGTCTTTATGCAAAGATAGATGATACCCGGTTATGGCATAAAAGGTTTTGTCATGTAATTTTTGATAATCTGATCAAAATAAGTAAGAAGCACCGAGTAAGAGGTCTACCGAGTCTTGAAAAACCTGAGAATGCTATGTGTTGAGGATGCTAGATGGGTAAGATGACAAGATCAAGCTCTACAAGTAAGTCCTACACTTCAAAAGGAATTTTAGATCTAGTTCATACTAATCTTTGTGGTCCTATGAAAGTTCAAAGTTATTATGGTGATAAATATTTCATCTTATTTGTGGATGATTACTCAAGGATGATGTCAGTCATGTTTTTAAAAGAAAAATCAGAAGCTTTTCAAATGTTTAAATGGTACAAGGCAAGAGTTGAAAATGAAATAGGAAGACAACTGAAATGTCTTAGATCTGATAGAGGAGGAGAATTCACTTTTGATGAATTTAACTTATTCTGCAATGATCATGGTATAAAGAGGCAAGTATCTGCACCAAGAACACCTCAGCAAAATGGGATAGCCGAGAGAAGAAACAGATCAATTGTGGATTGTGCCAGAACCTTGATGATAGAAAAGAGGGTACCTCAAACATTTTGGAGAGAAACAATCAGCACTGCAGTTTACACCCTGAACCAAGTTCAATTGAAGAAAGGAACAATTAAGACACCTTATGAGATCTAGTATGACAAGAAACCTAATGTAAGTTATTTTAAAATCTTTGGAAGTAGATGCTATGTTCACAAAGATGACAGAAATGGAAAGTTTGATCAGAAAAGTGAAGAAGGAACATTTCTTGGTTATTCTTCTAGAAGTAAAGCATTTAAATGTCTGATCAAATCATCTAACAAAATAGTAGAAAGTGCAAATGTGAAAATTGATGAATTTGCAGAAAGAAATGATGAAGGAAATTCCAAAGAACCAGAAGATTATAAAGAATTTGTTTATGTTCAACCAAGAAGTCCTACCGAGAAAGCTACTGAAGAAAATGAAGATAATGTCCAGTTACCGAGTGATGAAGAAAATCATATAGAACCTACCGAGCCTATATTAGCCAAATATGTCAGAAGAAATCATGTAGAAAGTCAAATTATAGGAGATAAGGATGATCCAGTGATGACAAGGAACAAACTGAGACAGAACACATGTTTGATATCTGAATTTGAACCGAGAATAGTGAAAGAGGCATTTAACAGTGAAGATTGGGTAAATGCTATGATAGAAGAGATTGATCAAATCAAGAAGAATGACACATGGACACTGATCCCAAGACCGAAGGAAAAAATGTAATCGGTACTAACTAGATTTTCAGAATCAAGCTAAATGAGAAAGGTGAAGTCATTCGCAACAAAGCAAGACTAGTTTGCAAAGGTTATGCTCAAGAAGAAGGAATATATTATGGTGTGACTTTTGCACCTATGGCTAGACTTGAGGGAGTAAGAACATTGTTGGCATATGCTGCTTTCAAAAATTTCAAGGTATATCAAATGGATGTTAAATCTACATTTTTGAATGGTATACTAGAAGAAGAAGTTTACATTGAACAACCTGAAGGATTTGTTGAAGACAAGAGTAAAGATCAGGTATGCAAACTGAACAAAGCTTTATATGGTCTGAAACAAGCACCTAGAGCATGGTATGAAAGATTGCACTCTTATTTAATCAAGATTGGTTTTATAAGGACAAGTGAAAACAACAACATGTACATGAAGAAAGATGAGGATAATGGAATACTGATCTCAGCCATATTTGTTGATGATATCATATTTTGTGGTAATGACTCCTTATGTAAGAACTTTGGAAATGAAATGTGCAAAGAATTTGAGATGTCACTAATTGGTGAGATAAAGTATTTTATAGGTTTACAGATATTGCAAATGAAAGATGAGATTTTCATTACTCAATCCAAGTACATAAAGGAAATCTTGAAGAAATTTGGAATGGAGGATTCTAAACCAGTAAGTACTCCTATGACTACTAACTGTAAATTATCAAAGAGTGATGAATCTGCATCTGTTGATGAGACACTTTACTGATCTATGATTGGAAAATTGCAATATGTTGTGCATAGTAGACCGGATATAGCACATGCAATAGGTATTGTAGCAATATTCTCTGCAGATCCCAAGGAAACACATATGACAACAATCAAGAGAATTTTCAGATACCTGAGAGGCACTGAAGATTATGGCTTAGTATATGAAAAGAGGAATAATTTTGATTTAAAAGTTTATACTGATGCTGATTGGGTAGGCAACATTGATGACAGGAAAAGCACAAGTGGTGGAGTTTTCTTTTTAGGAGAAAGACTTGCGAGTTGGCTTAGCAAGAAACAAGGATGTATCTCACAGTCAACAGCAGAAGCTGAATACGTTGCTGCAACATTGAACTGTACTAATATAGCATGGATCAAACAACTATTGGAAGGTATAAATGAGAAAGTTACCGAGCTAGAAACTATATTTTGTGATAATACTAGTGCCATTAACATTTCAAAGAATCCAGTGATGCACTTTAAGACAAAGCATATATCTATAAAGTATCACTATCTCAGAGAAGAAGTTCAAGAGAAGAAAGTTGTGCTGGAATATATCAGTTCAAAGGAGCAATTAGCAGATATCTTCACAAAGCCATTGCCAAGGGACACTTTTGAGTATCTCAGAAGTAAGTTAGGGGTCCTACCCCTCTCTTCTACTCACTGACCGAGTTTGGTGAAAGCATCAATTCAATGAATCTACAGAATATTATGTGTGGATTGATGCTGATTCATGCACTTTAGGAGGTCACCTAAAGTTGTGTTGGAAAAAGTGAATAGAACCAGTTACTCTGACCGAAATTGAGATGTTACATAGCAAGGCAAATCACTTCACAGAGGAAGAAATCATGATCTAGTTCTTTTACTTTTTGGCATTGTTGTTAAAGGGGGAGAAAACTAAATGGTTTGGCTGGAAGACTAAATGGTTAAAAATTTGACTGCATGGTAAAGCCCAGAATGATGGAAATAATAGAAGACTAATGACAAGGGGAGTAGATTAAAAAATGGAGAAGACTAAATACAACTCAACAGCTCAGAAGCCTAATGAAAAGGAAGAAGACCTCAGAAGATTTTAACAACTCAAGGATAACAGGAGAAGTCTAACAATAATTTGAATCTGAATCAATTTGAATATTTTGTTGGTACTACCATTTAATTGTTGGTTTTGCCATCAATGCCAAAGGGGGAGATTATTGGCATTACAGTTAGAAAGATTGTTTGCATTTCAATATCAGGAGATTGTTGATATTCAGTAAGGATATTGAGAAGGTTGTTGAAGATTATTGATATAACTAAAGAAGGATGATAACTATCTTTATAACATTATTTTGTCATTGATGTCAAGAGATTGATTATCTGATTTAGAGTGATGTTGCCATATCCTGAGAAGATTGATTTGAAGAGAATTAAGATGTCGGTAAAAGACACAGAAAGAATGTGATGAATAAAGGGAGGAATAAGTTATTCAATGGGCAACTATTACCTAGTTAGACAATGATGAGATCATGATGTTTATATTGTTTTGATATTCTACATATGTTGTTGATTGTAAGGTTAATACTATACTATGTCACCGAGCAAAGAACCTAGTCGGTAAACCCTAAGGTTATCAATATCGGTTAATGAAGGCGGAATGTCTACCAAGTAAAGTTAACTATCTACCGGGTTGCAACCAAGTTATGACAGTGCCCATGAGATGGATAAAAGCATTATTTAATGAAGGACAATGATTAGCTAGAGATGTATAAATGATTGGTATACCGTGCATGAAGTTTGTTAAGGATCTATGGCAAAGGAAAATCGGCAGGAAGATCTATAGCGCAAATTGAACCACAATAACCTTGTGCAAGTTCCAAGAAAGGACTACAAGTCCCGAGGCAAGGTAAAATGTTTTTAGATCGAAAGGATACATTGAGCCTGGTCAAGTTTGAAGATCTGATGGCTAAGATTGATCATGGGAAATGTGATCAAGGAGATTAAGCGGTTAGCAATTGTTTATAAATAAGGAATTGTTGATAAACAATGTATGCGGGCAAGTGTATGCACAGGGATGCAACATAGTGATTACCGAGCACAGAAGCTTGAAGACCTATTCGAATAATAGAGTAGAAAGCCTAGCAAAGGGACAAGATAAGTCTTATGACTTGATTGTTTTGAGCAAATAAGAATTTGCTTCAGCATTTTAGATGTGAAGTTGCAGATAGATTTTTATTACTGTTATTTTGTAAGTGACAGAAAATCTCTTAACCGAGTGGACTAAACAGTCTTATATGTAAACCCTCTAGCAAGGTAACATTCTAAATGAGTGTTTGAAATCCTTTGACAAGGTCACTTCTAACAAAGTGAAGATCCTAACAGATCTGAGGGAAATCCCTTAACCGGGTCACATCTAGCAATGTGTTTGTAATCCTTAACAGGATTTGCTTTTAACCGAGCATACTCTAGAAGAGTATATTTTTTAGTGGGTCCGAAATCCCACAGTGGTTTTTCCCTATTTGGGTTTCCATGTTAAATATAGTGTTATGAGTGTTATGATGATTATATGCTTATGAGTTTGCATGTTTAGCAGTTTTGGTTATATTGCTGAAGTATATGTTACCGAGGTTGAATCTGTTGTTTTTATGGAAGTTTAAGTTTGTATGATTGACCCCCCCCTCTCATCTTGTTAGCTATTGGCATCTGTACTTACATCAAGTATCAGAACTATCAATTGGTATCAGAGCTATCATGCCGATATGAAATTTATGAACAAGATATTGTCTCTAAACCTACACAGATTGAGATCTTGAACAAAATTAATCCGGTAGAGATAGTTAATCTCAATATTGCTGATGTCAGTGAAGGACTTCAAGAGCTTGAGACTCAAAATAATCTGAAGGACTTCAAGAGCTTGAGAATCAAAATAATCTGAAGACTCTGAGGTATGTAAAGTTGAATCACTCTGAGAATCAGATTATTGGTGATAAGAACAAGGGTGTGATGACTAGGAGAAGACTTGTTGCTGAAGAGATATGTCTGATTTCTAAGATTGAGCCTAAAAATATTGTTGAAGCATGTAAGGATGAGAATTGGATAAAAGCTATGGTGGAGGAGTTGAATCAGATTGAAAAGAATAACACTTGGGAGCTTCTTCCGAGACCTAAAGAAAAAAATGTGATTGGTACTAAATGGGTGTTCCTGAATAAACTGAATGAGTTCAGTGAAGTGGCAAGAAACAAAGAAAGGTTGGTATGTAAGGGATGCTCTCAGATGGAAGGTATTGATTATGAAGAAACTTTTTCTCTTGTAGCTAGAATTGAAGTTGTTAGATTGCTGCTTGTTTATGCTTCTATAAGAATTTCAAGGTTTATCAAATGGATGTTAAGTCGGCCTTTTTGAATGGTGATCTTGAGGAGGAAGTCTATATTGAGAAACCAAAAGAATTTTCTTTATCTGTTGAAGGAGATATGTTATGCAGATTGAAGAAAACACTGTATGGGATTTTGTAAAGGTACTCTTGATAGTAACTTATACTTTAAGGTTGAAAATGATAACATCTTGATTGTTGAAGTATTTGTGGATGACATTATTTTTGGAGGAGATGATGAATTGAGTATGAAGTTCGCTGATGATATGAAAAAGGAATTTGAGATGTCTATGATAGGTGAGATGAAATTCTTCTTAGGATTGTAGATTACTCAGACCGGTAAAGGTATTTTCATTTCTCAATCTAAATATGTGAAGGAATTGTTGAAGAAAATTGGGTTAACAGATACTAAACCTATTGGAACTCCTATGATGACTGGATGCAAGTTATCTAAGAATGATGAATCTAAGAAAGAGAATCAGACTTTGTATAGATATATGGTTGGTGAACTACTGTACCTGACTCAGACTAGACTGGATATATGCATGCTATGTTTCTTTGCGCTAGATTTCAAGTCAATCCTAAAGAGACTCATGTTACTGTTGTTCAAAGAGTTTTTAGATACTTGAAGGGAACTGAAAGACATTAGAGTTGTATATGATGAGCCCACTTCTATTTACTGTGACAATTGAAGTGCTATTAATATTTCCAAGAATGCGGTACTGCATTCTAAAACTAAGCATATATCAACTAAGTATCATTTCTTGAGGGAGAAATTTAGTGATGAAGAGGCAAAATTGGAGTATGTATCTACAAAAGATGAGATTGTAGATATTTTCACTAAGCCTTTGCCTGCAAATACATTTGAGTATTTGAGAGACAAATTAGGGGTCTTTGCCCCTCCTAATGAGAACTAGGTGCATTGAGATGCATCAATCCGGTGGACTTCACAGTCTTATCCTTTATTCGGATTGATGAGTTGATATTGCTACTCAGCTAGAGTAGTTAGTGAGTTGTTTCAGAACTGTGAATTTATTCTAAGAGGGAGAGATTTTTCTTTCTAGTGGGGAAACAAGCTTTGGAGAAGCATGCAAGGTGACAGATATTTCATGTTGTTGATTGATGATTACTCTAGAATGATGTGGGTGACTTTTCTAAGGGAGAAATCAGAAGCATTGGAGAAATTCAAGATATTTAAAGCAAAGGTGGAGACTAAGACAGGGTTGAAGTTGAAGTGCTTGAGATCTAATAGAGGAGGAGAATTCACGTCCGGAGAGTGAGATACATTCTGTGAGAGGAATGGAATTAGAAGACAATTATCTACTCCTAGTACCCCTCAACATAATGGAGTTGTTGAAAGGGAAAACTAAAAATCTTGGATGTTGATTGAAGGAAATATTGCGCAAACCTTTTGGAAGGAAGTTGTTAGCATTGGTGTTTACACATTCAACCGGGTGCATATAAAATGTGATTCTGGTAAGACTCCATATGAGCTATGGTTTGGTCATGTTCCTATAGTTAGATATTTTAGAGTCTTTAGAAGCAAGTGTTATATAAAAAGAGATGAGGATATAGGAAAGTTTGATGCAAGATGTGATGAAGGAATTTCTTGGGATATTCTACTAAGAGGAAGGCCTACCGGTGTTACAATTAAAGGCCGAAGAAGATAGTGGAAAGTGCAAATGTAAAAGTTGATGAATGTTTTGATAAGCAGATCAGGGCATGCAGATATGAAATTTATGAACAAGATATTGTCTCTAAACCTACACAGACTGAGATCTTGAAAAAAATTAATTTGGTAGAGATAGTTAATCTGAATATTGTTGATGTCAGTGAAGGACTTCAAGAGCTTGAGAATCAAAATAATCTAAAGACTCCGAGGTATGTAAAGTTGAATCACTCTGAGAATCAGATTATTGGTGATAAGAACAAGGGTGTGATGACTAGGAGAAGACTTGTTGCTGAAGAGATATGTCTAATTTCTAAGATTGAGCCTAAAAATATTGTTGAAGCATGTAAGGATGAGAATTGGATAAAAGCTATGGTGAAGGAGTTGAATCAGATTGAAAAGAATAACATTTGGGAGCTTCTTCCGAGACCTAAAGAAAAAAATGTGATTGGTACTAAATGGGTGTTCCTGAATAAACTGAATGAGTTCAGTGAAGTGGCAAGAAACAAAGAAAGGTTGGTATGTAAGGGATGCTCTCAGATGGAAGGTATTGATTATGAAGAAATTTTTTCTCCTGTAGCTAGAATTGAAGTTGTTAGATTGCTGCTTGTTTATGCTTCTATAAGAATTTCAAGGTTTATCAGATGGATGTTAAGTTGGCCTTTTTGAATGGTGATCTTGAGGAGGAAGTCTATATTGAGAAACTAGAAGAATTTTCTTTATCAGTTGAAGGAGATATGGTATGCAAATTGAAGAAAACACTATGGGATTTTGTAAAGGTACTGTTGATAGTAACTTATACTTTAAGGTTGAAAATGATAACATCTTGATTGTTGAAGTATTTGTGGATGACATTATTTTTGGAGGAGATGATGATTTGAGTATGAAGTTCACTGATGATATGAAAAAGGAATTTGAGATGTCTATGATAGGTGAGATGAAATTCTTCTTAGGATTGCAGATTACTCAGACCGGTAAAGGTATTTTCATTTCTCAATCTAAATATGTGAAGGAATTGTTGAAGAAAATTGGGTTAACTGATACTAAACCTATTGGAACTCCTATGATGACTGGATGCAAGTTATCTAAGAATGATGAATCTAAGAAAGTGAATCAGACTTTGTATAGATATATGGTTGGTGAACTACTATACCTGACTCAGACTACACTGGATATATGCATGCTATGTGTCTTTGCGCTAGATTTCAAGTCAATCCTAAAGAGACTCATGTTACTATTGTTCAAAGAGTTTTTAGATACTTGAAGGGAACTGAAAGACATTAGAGTTGTATATGATGAGCCAACTTCTATTTACTGTGACAATTGAAGTGCTATTAATATTTCCAAGAATCCGGTACTGCATTCTAAAACTAAGCATATATCAACTAAGTATCATTTCTTGAGGGAGAAAGTTAGTGATGAAGAGGCAAAATTGGAGTATGTATCTACAAAAGATGAGATTGCAGATATTTTCACTAAGCCTTTGCTTGCAAATACATTTGAGTGTTTGAGAGACAAATTAGGGGTCTTTACCCCTCCTAATGAGAACTAGGTGCATTGAGATGCATCAATCCGGTGGACTTCACAGCCTTATCTCTTTATTCGGATTGATGAGTTGATGTTGCTACTCAGCTAGAGTAGTTAGTGAGTTGTTTCAGAGCTATGAATTTATTCTAAGAGGGAGAGATTTTTCTTTGTAGTGGGGAAACAAGCTTGATCAGTTTATATCTTTGGCATTGTTATCAAAGGGGGAGAGAAGCATGTGAAAAACTGTTTTATCTTTGGAACTTTGTGTGCATGATCTTAGGGGGAGCCTGTTGGATTTTGTTGATGTTGATATATTACTTTGCATTGATTGTTTTTCATATTTATATGTTGGCATCAATGACAAAGGGGGATATTGTTGGACATTGTTGTTGCTAGGATATGTTGTCATTGATGTCAACATATTCATGTGTTTTGGTATTGCAAAGAATTGCTTTGGTGATTCGGTGATTGCATTTGAGATTTTGTTTAGTGGCTGGTAGAGTATGGTTTTTGATCGGATGAGCTCCAATATGATCGTATGTTATGTTGCGAATTTGGGAGATTTTTTTTGATGTTCTTGTGTATCTTCATTTCAAGTGGTTCATGATTGTGTGCTCTGGAAGCTATCTTTTTTATCTGAGTTGTTGTTGTTGAGTGTTCTTGAGCGTCAACATGTTGATCGATGAAGATTTGCATAAGTGGTGTTGGTGCAGCTATTGCAGATGGTTCTAACATGCTTGTTGGTGTTTCCTAATCATTTCCTATTTGTCTTGGTGGTCTGCATCAATTATTGTGCGAGTTCTTGATGATCTTAATGGTCCGGTGATATTCTTTGTGTTATGCGGTATTCTTGGTGGTGTAACGTGTTGTGGTTGTTCTTGGCAAGAAATCCAGTGATGATGTGTATTTGAGGAGTTAATTTAGGTCCATGCTATGATGTCTATGGAATTTTATTGGTTCGGTGGTTGATTTATGTATTGTGTGATGTAATTTTGTAATTAGGTGTTATGGGTTTGGCCAACCTTGTAGTCAAGGTTGATGATCTATATAAATGGGTGTAATATTCATGTAATTTGGGTCATAGGTGTTAATTATGTATTATCAGAGAGTGGTGTATGTGAAAACAAGCGAATTCATCCTTCGATGTGGTCTGTTGAACAAAGATTGGTGAAGGGCAAACATTTGAGCTTAACCAAAACTGTCATCAGGCATTAGCAGATGTTATTTTTGCAGCTCACTCTTTTTGGATTATAGTTTGAGTCTTTTTGTAAGGTAGTGAACCTTCCCTGAGGGTTGGAGCCTTCTGGGTCATTGTAATTTGAGCAATGAGCTCTAGGCAGTGTGCATGAATGCATGTGCATTCCCCGTTGTAATATTTTCACATATTACTACAGAGTATCATCATATTGTGGGTAGGTTCCCACCATGGTTTTTTCCTTAACCGGGTTTTCCAAGTCAAAAATACACATTAAGGTGTATAATTAAAATGCTAACATGAATTCATGAGTTATGCAATCATTCATTGGGAATTTAGGCATAAGAAGGTGATTTCATACAAAATAAATTCTTGTTCTAAAATAATATCATAAATCTCTTATGAGAAAATAATAAATTACCTTGTGCAATGGAACTTGAAAGTTCCAACTCTCCATAACTAAGTAATAATCCACAATTTTCCACTTGATTTATATACTGAACTATCTAAAATCAAACTAGAAACCATCTTGTTTATGTATAGGATCTTCAACACTTAGTTGCTCACACACCTAGTTAAATATTAACAAAGCGTCTAAAAATCTTATGCTCAAAGAAATGCAATTTTACTGAAGACTTTAGGTCCTAGAGTTAGAGATATAACTATACCGTAGATACATACAAAATATAGAAACACATCCAATATGATCTCTTTGCTCAACCTTATATGAACCATAGCAAACACTAAGGTCTTGTTGTCAAATAGCCATAACTCCTCTTCCTTGAGAGGTGGTTGGGTGGATTTTCCCTTTGAATTGGTTTGATTTGTTCTCTTCTTTCTAGATCACTTCCTCGATCTCAATCCCCCCAACTATATGCTTAGAGAAAGAAACAACTTTTCAATTTGCATAGTCTTAATTTTAAAATTATTTTTTTTATGTTCATCAATAGTAGGATCCTAGGCCCTAGTATTTGAGTCTAGAGTTTGATACCACATGTAACACACCACCACCAATAATAATAATTTTTAATTTCCAATCTATAATCTAATAACACAAAAAATCCATTTTTTTTTATAATTCCTTTTTTTCAAAACACGCACCAATAAACATATAGATTGTCATTTCATATTAAAGATGCCAATATCACATCACTTCATAAATTGTCATGATTCAAGTTTGCAAATAAGATACAATATGAATTAGGATTACCATCCGCTCAATCTACCAAGATATGTAAAATACAAATTCTAACTTTTCATTACAAATGGGTTTGTCATTAGTCATCTCATGCAAGTGGAGGTAATATGGTTGTCCAATTGTAGGAGGAAGGACACAATTTGAGTGATTCACTTCCAACTGTAGGAGGGAGGATATAATTTGAGTGATTCACCTCCAACTATAGGAGGGAGGATATAATTTGAGTGATTAACCTCCAACTATAAGAGGGAGGACATAAGTTGAGTGATTGACATCATAAAAAATAGATTGTTGCTAACACAAGCATAATTGCTAGTGATAATAAAAACATCAATCTCAAAAGTTGAACCACAATTTTCACAATGTAACCACTACTAACATGGGTTTAACGACCATTAGCATAATAAATTTTCAGTAGCGACAAAAAGATCACTAAAACAACCATTAACATCAAAAAGACAAAAACATAATGCAACTATCATAAGTGTAGTTGCTGATTTGAAAAGTTGGGCTCACAATTTTAGTTTGAATAGAATAAATTAATATTTTGGTCTAATTATAAAAGTGTATTTTTTTTTCCTAATCTTCTAATCATCTCTCTAATAGTTTTGTGATCCATTGATGCCAATCCTAGTGATGTGATGACAAACTCTTATTCTACATTGATTCTTGGGTTTGGAGACTTCAACTAGTGAATGTAGCTTAAGGAGTAATGTTTGTATAGGAACCCACATTCTTAGCTTTAGAATATTGTTATTTTGAATATGATTCTCGTGCACTTCATTTTTTTTTTTTATTGATACATTTTATTTCTTACTTTTAGCTAAGGTTTGTTTAGATAAATTTGATTTGTTATACACTTTGTTCTTCTTCTTGGAAAGTTTCAATTTGTTAATGTACATCTAGTATAGATTCTTTTGGAAAAGGGCACTGATTTATTGAATTACTTTTCACATATTGAAGACATCTTATGAGATATTATAAATCATTTGGATTTATGATAGAATATCAATTATGCTACGCCTAAATAACCTTTCAACTACTTCTAATTTAGTTAGTATATTGAAAAGATTTCATTGAATGTTGCAGTCCTTGATAACAAATTTATATTCATGCATATGATTTATGATAGAATATCAACTACGCTATGTCTAACTAACTTTTCAACTAATTCTGATTTCACTAATATGTTGAAAAAGATGTTATTAAATGTTGCAACCTTGACAACAAATTAAATATTCACTTTAAAAAATCATTATTATTCTTCTACAATTTATAAATGATATTTGCACTTATAATATATTTAATTTTGTTGTATTTACATATGTACTTTCCTACAAAGCTGAGTTTCACAAAACAAAGTTTATGAACTATTTGCTAATATTCCTCAAGAAAAGATGTGGGTTATCTACAACATGGTTTTTTTTTTGGAAAAGTTTAATAAAGTTAAAAGCAAATGTAATAGGTGAGTGTAAAGATAGATTTCCTAAACTTTATAAACATCCTATCAAATCGAGGATTTTATGTGGTAATCAAGCATACATGAAAAGTGCAGAAGAAACATAGACATGGTATTAGATTCTTTGGAATGAGTGAAGCATATTTCTAATGCATATAGACCATAGAAAACTGCTTTAAATAATAACCAAGTGAGATCTCATTTTATGGAATATGATGATTGTAGATATTTTACAATGTGATTTTGTTGAAAAGGTTTTAGAAGCTTCTAAGCAAATACAAATGGTTGTGTCAAGTTGATACCATTTTACTAGCATTCTTATTTAGGTCAAAATATAATTTTGGAACATTTGGACATCTATCACGACATAATTAAAAGCATTCTTTTATTAGATATTTATGTTAAAAATGATTTACTAGATATGCAAGTAAAATGTGGAGGCATATACATGACATGAAAATTGTTTGAATTCTTTGGTTTAGAGTTGTTAATTCATGGTATCCATTGATTAAAGGATAGGTAGAAAACGAATTTCTAAACGATATTAGAAAATTTAATTTAATGAAAGATCAATTTTAACACATTTATAAGAAAGTGCAGTTGTAATTGAAAATCCATTCTCAACCTTTGTCAAACATCATTTTCACTTATGTGTAGGTATGTATAAAAGAAGTTGTGACTACCCTACTAGATGTGCATGCAAAAAGTGGAATTATTGAGAAGATATGTGTATGGACTATTTGTATACCAAAACACCAACCTTGTCGATCTATGCAAATGCAAATATAGATGATTTACAATACATAAAACAATCAAATCATACACCCATTCAAATGATTATTGAAAAACTAAAGATGCCCCATTGAAAACCATTGAGAATGTTCCCTCCTCCCCAATTGTGGGCATTGTATGTAAGCATGCATGTGTATTAAAGAGAATAATAATGCCAAACATTAGAAAGTGGTTTTATGAAATGTGGTACTTATGCAATATGAAATACTCAAATAATGGTTCACATTTACCAAAAATAGTAAAAGAGCTAACATTAACATTAATGTATCATTCGCAAGAGGGTTTGTGACTTTTTATTATAAATTTCCCAATACACACTACGATGTATAATTAAAACACTAACATGAATTCATGAGTTATTCAATCATTCATCAAGAATTTAGGTGTAAGAAGGCTGATTTAATACAAAACAACTTCTTGTTCTATGATAATATCATAAATATCTAATGAGAAAATCATAAATTACCTTGTGCAATGGAACTTGAAATTTCCAGGTAATGATCCACCATTTTCCACTTGGTTTCTATATTGTACTATCTAAAAATCAGACTAGAAACCATCTCATCTATGTATAGGATCTTCAACACTTAGTTGCTCACACACCTAATTGAATATTAACAAAGCATCTAAAAATCTTGTGCTCAAAGAAATGCAATTTTACCAAAGACTTTAGGTCCTAGAGTTAGAGCTAGAACTATACCATAGATACATTCAAAATATAGAAACACAATCAATATGATCTATTTGTCAAATAGCCATAAATCCTCTTCCTTGAGAGGTGGTTTGGTGGATTTCCCCTTTGAATTGGATTTCCCCTCTGGCTTCCTTGATCTCGATCCCCCCAACCATATGCTTAGAGAAACAAAATAACATTTCAATTTGCCTAGTCTCACTTTAAAAAATATATATTTTTATGTTCATACATAGTAGGCTCTTAGGCCCTAGTATTTGAGCCTAGAGTTTGATGCCACATGTAACAAATAATAAATTTTAATGTATAGTCTATAATCTAATAACACAAAAAACCCATAACCTTTTATTTAATTCCTTTTTTCAAAACATGCAACAATAAACATATAGATTGTCATTTCATACTAAAGATGCCAATATCACATCATTTCATAGATTGTCATGATTCAAGTTTTCAAAAAATATACAATATACAATTAAGAATAGTATCCTCACAATCTACCAAGAAATGTAAATAAACAAATTCTAACTTTTCATTACAAATGGGTTTCTCATTAGTCACATATCATCAATCATAGTCATCTCATGCAAGTGGAGGTAATATGGTTGTCCGATTGTAGGAGGGGGGACATAATTTGAATCATTTACTTCCAATTGTAGGAGTGAGGATATACGTTGAGTGATTGGCATCATGAAAAATAGATTGTTGCTCACGTAAGCATAATTGCTAGTGATAATAAAAACACCAATCTCACAAGTAGAATGTAGTAACCCACCATAATTAACTCAACAAAATTGAGTATTCTTTTTTTTTCGTTGTGTGTTTAATTTAATCATTATGTTTTATTCAATTGCATAGTCTGGGCATCCATCCATTTGGATTAGGCATTCATCCATCTGGGATGAGCATCTAACCATACGGGTTAGGCATTTGTCCATACGGGACATAAGATTTCATCTATCCAATACGGGATAGGCATCTACCCATACGGGGTAGGCATCTATCCAATCGGGATAGGAGGTTATCTGGCCAGAGACTTAGACTCATCAAGACCATTCAGGTCCTGAGCCACTCACTAAGTACTACACTCTTCTAACAGAAGTGCACCGAGGTCGCCATCCTTAGGAGTAATTAAATAACATAATACAAGCTTGAATTCCACCTCGGAATTTGGCTTAAAGCCTCGAGAAGTCAAGCGAATCCATACGGGAATCCTTCCGAGTATGCATTGAATTACTTTTTCTGATTTAATTATCTTTATATTTCAAAATAGGATTCTTACTCAATCCTTCCTTTACCAAGCCTAGACCCCACCCATGAATGCCTGAGTACGAGGAACAACTCCGTCCCAAGACTGCCTACATACCCGCTTTGGCAAGGGATCAAGGTGTAAAGTATGTAGTTCTATTTTCTACTGTATGGTTTGATGTAAACTGATTAGTGGGTACGCAACCCTTTCTAGGGTCAATGTCCCAGATAGTTTCTCTGTAGTTTCTACCCACGATGGTAGCGCTTAAGCAAAGGCTCTTGATGGCCTATTGCTTGTGGCCTAAAACAACTAGATCCTAATTCTTATCATGAGCATCACCCTTGACCAATTGCCAATCGCCAGTAATTCTTTGAGATTAAATCAGTTTTATAAAAGAATTTCACTCATCATCCCTATAGGGGTTTACTATGGTTTATCTCCATGGATGTAAAATCATTAAAAAAATTATCTTATTAGATTATCGATCCAAGAGGGATTACCCGCCCCTTGGATTTTAACTTCCAAGTGTCCCTTATTACTCCCTGACGAATTATAGGGACGATGCCACAAACGTCGTTGATGTAGCTTTATTAGGCGTTAAGTGCAGTAGTTCAACACGACGACATTACCCATAAGCATGACCCAGAGGCATTGTATATACCGAACGCTTCTAGGTTTCGATTTTCCAACTTCCTTTATTTAATTTTTCTAACTTAAAACATCACGCTTGGAAAATAATTATGAATTGAACGTGAATATTTAGACATTGCAAAGCTCAATTAATTGAAATAACTACTTGATGAATGACATGGAATAGAAACCATAACTAACATTATTTATTATTTGAACTTGAAGTGTAACTTTGCATAATAATAACAATTAGGAAACTAGCATAACAATAATTAAACGTGAAACTTGCATGGAGATGGAAACGCCAATAAATGTAATCAATGTGAAGCAATTTGCATGAGGCGGAGGTAGTGTAAGTTACATACGAGAATATCGCTTATAAAGCCACTAATCCCAAAATAAAATTTAGCTTCAAATCATTTAATGGGGATTAATTGCTAAGTGGATCAAAAAGATCTAATTAGAAAATTTGATATAATTTAATTACAATTTATAAATTGCTAAAACTAACATCTAAATAAAAATGTATCTAAGTACAAAATTTTAATAAACTAAAATTATACATATAAAAAAGAATTTAATTAATTAAAACTTTATACATAAAAAAAAATCTAATGAAACCATTAGCCAAAGTTTAAAATTGCATTGGCATTAATAAAGGGATCAAGTGGGAGGGGGACCCCACAGGTCCCCTCCACTACCCTGCGGCCATTACCACAGCAGTGACCGCAGGCTAGTGGAGGGTACCATTACGGTACCACTCTCCCTGCGAGCCCGATACCCCATATGTTGGATACCGTGCACCCAACAATATGGAAGTTACTTGCTTAAAATTTTATAAATAATATATATATATATATATAGTTTCTAGTTTAATTTAATTAAGCACAGAAGATAGAATTTAACAATAAGGATAAAATATTAATGTAAACAATAAGGATTAATTTACACAGAGAGTTTATTCAAAGGGATTTATTCCTTAGTTTCAACTATTATCCAAAGAGAAGTGGATTTCCAGACACAAAAATAATAATGGAACCAAATGAAAAACAACACAGAGAATTATTCACGGTGAAATCTATCCCTCCATTTCAATGAACTTTTACAGAGAAAATATATATAACCAGATAAAGGAATCAAATGAGAATATCACAGAGGATTATTCACAGCGAAAACTATTCCTTTCATTTCAACTAATTTTCACAGAGAAAGTATATAACCAGATAATGGAATCAAATGAGAATATCATAGAGGATTATTCACAACAAAAACTATTCCTTTCATTTCAAATAATTTTCATGGAAAAATTTATTTTAAGAACGAGATTAAGATTTCCAGAGAAATGAATTAGAGGGAAGAAATAAAGATTAAGATTCAATCACACAGGGAAGAGTTTTATTTTCAGAAAAAGAGATTTAAAAAAAGAATAAAGGAAATATGATTTTTTTTTTGCATAAATCTAAAATCTTTGGAAAAACAAAAGGCAAAATTATGAGCATATTTCTTAAGGAAAATAAAATAAATAATAGAACTATCTTTTACTTGCATTATGTGGAAGAAACTTATCAATAATTATTCCTAAATAGAAGAAAAAGACTTACACTCTAATAAAACTTTTGAAAGAAGATCTCGAAGCTATTTTTTGATAATATAAATTTCTCATATGACAAAGGAGAGAACCTGGTTTGTTGAAGCTTGATGTTGAATCCTCTAGCTATCCTTGATCCTTCCTTGCAACTAGAGAGAGATCTTCCAACAACAACTTAAAAAAAAATACTGCAATAAAATGAGACTACCAAAGAAAAACTTCGGAAAATTTCCTCCAAAAACATAATCAACTCCCTTCTTCGAAACTTGCATATAATTTTATAAGAAAATTCCCTCCATTCCACTATCTTGAAAATTAAATTAAAAAAAGAGATTCTTTCCCAATTTTGGACTTCATGCAAATTGATTAGACTTAGTGGAGGAGTTACATGCAAGGTGGTGGAGAATCCTCTAGAAGCTTCTTATTCTTCCTACAACATGTGCCATAATTGGATGAGGAAAACTAAATAAATAATTAAGAAAAATGTATATTTTCCATGTGTGTGTGTGAGTTTTATTATTCATCCTTTTATAATATTCATTCAATCATTTAAATAGCTTATCCAAAAAAATATAATAGAGTTTGTATTTTAAATCCAAAAGTGATAAAGGAGGGTTGTGACATCCTCCCCCCCTTAATTTGTGCATCGTCTCGATGCACTTATTGAATGCATCCAAAAGAGTCTATAGTTCATGATTAAAACAAAAAAGGAAACAATTGTTGCATCTCCTTAGTATCTTCCCACGTGGCATTCTTTTCATCATACTAGTCCCATTGCACTTTGCACTGATCAACCTCTCTGTTGTGCAACTGGCACTGGCGCCTCTCCAAGATTCTGAATGGCTCTATCATTATTCCTCCCATTTCCTAGACCTGTAAGCATCCCAATTCAAAATGTGTTTCTCATTAGGTACATATTTTTTTAGAAGAGATACATGGAAGACATCATGGATTTGGCTCAACTGGGGAGGTAAGGCCAACTGGTATGCAACTGGATTCATCCTTCCCAATATTTCAAAGGGTTCAACATAACGGGGGGCAAGCTTAGTATTTTTCCCAAATCTTATGGAACTCTTGTGTGGCCTAAACCTTAGGAAGACTTTCTCTCCTACCTCAAACTCCCTTGGTGTTCTATTTTTGTTTGCATAACTTTTCTGCCGATCTGAGGCTTCCTTCAATCTTTGCCTAATTTCCTTAGTTTTCCTTTCCATCTCCTTCAACATATCTGGTCCAACAATTACTCTATCTTCAAGACTATCCCAACTCAAAGGTGTTCGACATGGTCTACCATACAAAGCTTTGAAAGGTGCCATTCCCAAAGATGTTTGATATGTATTATTGTAAGCAAACTCTACCAGAGGTAGGTACTCTTCCCATTTCCTCTGTTGGTCCATGCAATACATGCGAAGTAGGTCTTCCATAATCTGATTTGTTTTTTTTGTCTGACCGTCAGTCTCAGGATGGTATGTGGTGCTAAAATTTAGTTGAGTTCCTAGAGCTGATTGAAGAGTGGTCCAAAACCTTGAAGTGAATCTAGCATCTCTATCTAATATGATTTTCTCTGGTATTCCATGCAACCTAAATATTTCCTTAACAAAACGCCTAGCCAAGGTAGGTGCATCATCCGTCAGATTCCCTAGTATAAAGTGTGCCACCTTAGTGAGTTTGTCAATTACCACCATTATTGCATCATGCCTAGAAGGTGACATGGGTAACCCTTGTACAAAATCCATGCTAATAACTTGCCACTTGTGTTGAGGTACATCGTGCAATTGCAACAATCTAGCTAGATGTCTATGTTCTGCCTTTACTCTTTGACACTCCAAACATTTAGCTACATACTTGACAATGTCATTCTTCATCCCTTGCCAAAAGTATAACTTCTTTAGATCTGCATAAAGTTTGTTAACTCCTGGGTGCCCTGAATAAGGGGCATTGTGAGCCTCTGACAAGACTACTTCCCTTAAGTTTCTCGAATTAGGAATATAGATTCTATCATTGTATCTAAGCAAACCATCTTCATCTAATGTATACCCTTCGATCTTAGGATTGGTTGGATCGTATTCTAAAGTCAATTTGACTTGCTCATACCATGGGTCATGTCCTTTTTCATCCATTACTTGCCTTTTGAAAGAAGTTTTGAATGTTGCTATAGTCATCAAGTGTCTCCTCCTACTTAAGGCATCTGCCACCCTATTTTCCTTCCCCTTAATATATTCAATTTCAAAATCATATTCACTTAGAAACTCTAACCACCTTCTTTGTCTGGCATTTAAGTGGGGTTGGATAAAGATGTACTTTAGTCCTTGGTTATCTGACTTTAATTCAAAGGGCTTCCCTATCAAGAAGTGTCTCCATTTTTGTAGGGCATGCACAATCGCTGCCAACTCTAAGTCGTGGGGTGCATAATTGACTTCATGAGTCTTTAGCTTTCTGGATTCATAAGCTACTACCCCTTCATCTTGGACAAGTACTCCTCCTAACCCTTCAATGGAAGCATCAGTTACGACTGTGAAGTGTCCATTCGGATCTGGTACCTTTAGAATGGGTGCTGAAGTTAGTTTCCCTTTCAAAATTTGGAATGCCTTATCACTTTGTTCTGTCCACACAAATATTTTACCTTTCTTTTGTAATGAGGTGATGGGGTTTTCTATCTTAGAAAATCCTTCCACAAACCTCCTATAGTAACCTGCTAGCCCCATAAAGCTTCTTAATTCTGAAACGTTTTTAGGTATTGGCCATTCTACTATTGCCTTTATTTTATTTGGATTGACTGCTATTCCTTCCTTTGATATTATATGCCCAAGGTAGTGAATCTTTTCCTCAAAGAAGGCACATTTGGACAATTTCCCATATAACTTATGTTCTCTCAACCTTTGCAAAACAATTTGTAGGTGTACTAAATGTTCCTCCTCATTCCTAGAGTAAATCAATATGTCATCCAGAAATACCAAAACAAATTTATCCAAGTAGTCATGGAGTACACTGTTCATTAGGTTCATAAATGCAGCTGGGGCGTTGGTTACACCAAAAGGAACTACTGTGAATTCATAATGCCCATATCTAGTCCTGAAAGCTATCTTCGGAATGTCTTCCTCCTTAATTCTAAGTTGATGGTACCTTGACCAAAGGTCTATCTTTGAGAAAACTGCTGCTCCTTTCATTTGGTCAAAAAGATCCTATATGCGAGGTAAGGGATACCTATTCTTTATTGTGACCTTATTCAACATCCTATAGTCGATGCATAGTCTTAAGGTTCCATCCTTCTTCTTAACAAATAAGACTGGCACTCCCCATGGTGATACACTTGGCCTTATTAATCCCTTAGCTAAGAGTTCCTCTAATTGCATTTTGAGCTCTTGTAATTTAGTTGTGTTCATTCGGTAAGTTGCCCTTGATACTGGTTCAGCTCCTAGTAGTACTTCAATAGAAAAGTCAAACTTCCTTTTAGGGGGTAAGTCGGGTAATTCTTCTAGAAAAACATCCTTGAATTCTTTTAAGAAAGGGGTATTTTCAAAGGTTGGTGTATTTTCCTCTTTTCCTTCATCAATTTCAACCATATAGATTTGGCCTCCTCTTCTTCTTTCCTTCTTTAATTGCATGGCTGATATGGTTTCTATATTAATGGGTTTAAACTTTCCTTGGATTTTGACCCTTTCCCCCCCATCATCCAAACATTCAACAACTTTGTTATAGCAATCCACATTAGCTTGATGGTCTGTTAACCAACTCATTCCAATAATTACATCATATTATCCTAGGGGTGCCACATAGAGATCTACCCTTGTTTCAAACTCAGGAAATTGTACCCTTGCCCTTGGCAAACACTTAGTTACTTCCCTAGTTGCCTTATCCCCATATTGAACCATCCATGATGACTCCATTTGATTAACTTTTAATGCATATTTGCTTACTAATTCAGGTGAGATGAAACATTCAGATGATCCAGTGTCAATTAGAATTGATATTGGTTGTTCAAATAGTGTACCTGTAGTTTCCATGGGAACATTCTAGTATCTTCCTCTTCGGTTCCTAACTGCTGCATGAATCCTTTGTTGGGGCCCTTGTTGGGGTTGATTGGCCCTAATCTATCCCTGCATCCTGGGGCACTCTCTAGCAAAATGGTTTCCCCCACACATGAAGCATCCACCTGGAGGACCCCTCCTACCTTGATTTCTAGGGGGATCATTCCTTGTTTCATTGGCTCTGGGTGGATAAGTTATCTTGTTCTGCTGGTCATTCCTGTTATAGTTGCCTTTGTTATTATTGCCCCTGTTATTATTATTATTATTTCCATTCCTCTGATATTGATTAGGAGGTGGTTTTCTTTCGGAAGAATTATTCCTCTGACCCTTGTTGAAATTAGTGTTTCCATTTAATTCCCGTTTCCTCTTAAATGAGTGGTTCCCATTATAGTTCTGCCCTGCTAGTGTTTGAATCTTCCTCTCTTGCCTTAGGGACTTCTCAAGTACTTCGTTCATATTTTTGGGTCCATGCATGTCAACTTCTGCCCCTATGTTGGTATTTAGTCCCAAAATGAACTTCCTTGCTTGGCCTTCTTCATCTTTCTAGTACATAGGTACATACTTAAGCAATTTGGCGAACTTATCCCAATATTGTTGAACGGATAGGGGCCCTTGACATAGGTGATGGAATTTTGTCACCTTCTCATCAAAGAACAATTGAGGGAGCCACCTATCTCAGAAGTGGTGAACAAATTGATCCCATGTGACTGTATCCCTGCTATACCCATTTTGTTCCTTGGTGTTGGTCCACCAACTGGCTGCCTCCCCTGTGAGTTGATAGGAACCCCATAAAGCCTTGGTTGTTTCGCTAAAATCTCTTAGCTCAAAATACTTTTCCATTTCATTTAGCCAATTCTCATCTCCTTCACCAATTTGCCTCCCATCGAACTTAGGAGGGGTGATTTTCTTTAAGTCCTTGGAGAGTTCCAATATGTTATTTTCCTTTCTATTACCCATCACATTCCCTTGATTGCTACTAGGGTTTCCATTTTCAGTACCATTCTATTTTCAAAGTCATTCTGCCTTTCCCTAAGGTCCTGCATTGATTGTTCCAGGAAGTTGATTTTATCTCTTTGCTCGGTTAGAAGGTCGATTATAGCTTGGACCCCATCTTCGTTATTTCCTGGGTTGTGTCGATCCTCTTTGTGATCTTCCTCATGGTTCTCCTCATGGTCTTCTTCCCTTGGACTCCTAGTACATCTTCCATTACCCCTTCCTCTTCCTCTTCCTCTTCCTCTTCCTCTTCCTCTTCCTCTTCCTCCTCCTCTTGCCATTCAAGGTTTTTACCTGAAAGTTAAGTTATGTAGTTAGTTCTTGATTTAGGATTTTAAAATTTAATTTCTACCATTGCAAAACATTCCCTTAGTTGAATAAATTAAAGTGAGCACAAGGCCTAGATTTGAACCTTTGCTCTGATACCACATGTAGTAACCCACCATAATTAACTCAACAAAATTGAGTATTTTTTTTTTTTCTGTGTGTTTAATTTAATCATTATGTTTTATTCAATTGCATACTCTAGGCATCCATCCATTTGGATTAGGCATTCATCCATCTGGGATGATCATCTAACCATATGGGTTAGGCATTTGTCCATACGGGACATAAGATTTCATCTATCCAATATGGGATAGGCATCTACCCATACGGGGTAGGCATCTATCCAATCAGGATAGGAGGTGCTCTGGCCAGAGACTTAGACTCATCAGGACCATTCGGGTCCTGAGCCACTCACTAAGTACTACACTCTTCTAACAGAAGTGCACCAAGGTCGCCGTCCTTAGGAGTAATTAAATAACATAATACAAGCTTGAATTCCGCCTCGGAATTTGGCTTAAAGCCTCGAGAAGTCAAGCGAATCCATACGGGATTCCTTCCGAGTATGCATTGAATTACTTTTTTTGATTTAATTATCTTTATATTTCAAAATAGGATTCTTACTCAATCCTTCCTTTACCAAGCCTAGACCCCACCCATGAACACCTGAGTACGAGGGACAACTCCGTCCCAAGACTACCTACATACCTGCTTCAGCACGGGATCAAGGCGTAAAGTATGTAGTTCTATTTTCTACTCTATGGTTTGATGTAAACTGATTAGTGGGTACGCAACCCTTTCTAGGGTCAATGTCCCAGATAGTTTCTCTGTGGTTGCTACCCACAATAGTAGCGCTTAAGAAAAGGCTCTTGATGGCCTATTGCTTGTGGCCTAAAACAACTAGATCCTAATTCTTATCATGAGCGTCACCCTTGACCAACTGCCAATCACCAATAATTCTTCGAGATTAAATCAGTTTTATAAAAGCATTTCACTCATCATCCCTATAGGGGTTTACTATGGTTTATCTCCATGGATGTAAAATCATTAAAAAAATTATTTTATTAGATTATCGATCCAAGAGGGATTACCCGCCCCTTGGATTTTAACTTCCAAGTGTCCCTTATTACTCCCTGACAATTTATAGGGACGATGCCACAGACATCGTTGATGCAACTTTATTAGGCGTTAAGTGCAGTAGTTCAACATGACGACATTACCCGTAAGCATGACCCAGAGGCACTATATATACCGAACGCTTCTAGGTTTTGGTTTTCCAACTTCCTTTATTTAATTTTTCTAACTTAAATATCATGCTTGGAAAATAATTATGAATTGAACGTGAATATTTAGACATTGCAAAGCTCAATTAATTGAAATAACTACTTGATGAATGACATGGAATAGAAACCATAAATAACATTATTTATTATTTGAACTTGAAGTGTAACTTTACATAATAATAACAATTAGGAAACTAGCATAACAATAATTAAACGTGAAACTTGCATGGAGATGGAAACGCCAATAAATGTAATCAATGTGAAGCAATTTGCATGAGGCGGAGGCATTGTAAGTTACATACGAGAATATCGCTTATAAAGCCACTAATCCCAAAATAAAATTTAGCTTCAAATCATTTAATGGGGATTAATTGCTAAGTGGATCAAAAAGATCTAATTTCAAAATTTGATATAATTTTAATACAATTTATAAATTGCTAAAACTAAAATCTAAATAAAAATTTATCTAAGTACAAAATTTTAATAAACTAAAATTATACATATAAAAAAGAATTTAATTAATTAAAACTTTATACATAAAAAATAAAATCTAACGAAGCCATTAGCCAAAGTTTAAAATTGCATTGGCATTACTAAAGGGATCAAGTGGGAGGGGGACCCCACGGGTCCCCTCCACTACCCTGCGGCCACTGCCGCAGGCTAGTGGAGGGTACCATTACGGTACCACTCCCCTTGCGGAGTAATAACTCCGCCTGCGAGCCCGATACCCTATATGCTGGATACCGTGCACCCAACAATATGGAAGTTACTTGCATAAAATTTTATAAATTATATATATATATATATATATATATATATAGATATATATATATATATATATATATATATATATATATATATATATAGATATATATATATATATATAGATATATATATATATATATATATAGATATATATATATATCTATATATATATATATATAGTTTCTAGTTTAATTTAATTAAGCACATAAGATAGAATTTAACAATAAGGATAAAATATTAATGTAAACAATAAGGATTAATTTACACAGAGAGTTTATTCAGAGGGATTTATTCCTTAGTTTCAACTATTATCCAAAGAGAAGTGGATTTCCAGACACAAAAATAATAATGGAACCAAATGAAAAACAACACAGAGAATTATTCACGGCGAAATCTATCCCTCCATTTCAACTAATTTTTACAGAGAAAATATATATAACCAGATAAAGGAATCAAATGAGAATATCACAGAGGATTATTCACAGTGAAAATTATTCCTTTCATTTCAACTAATTTTCACAGAGAAAGTATATAACCAGATAATGGAATCAAATGAGAATATCACAGAGGATCATTCACAGCAAAAACTATTCCTTTCATTTCAACTATTTTTCACGGAGAAATTTATTTTAAGAACGAGATTCAGATTTCCAAAGAAATGAATTAGAGGGAAGAAATAAAGATTAAGATTCAATCACACAAGGAAGAGTTTTATTTTCAGAAAAAGAGATTTAAAAAAAGAATAAAGGAAATATGATTTTTTTTTTTTGCATAAATCTAAAATCTTTGGAAAAACAAAAGGCAAGATTATGAGCATATTTCTTAAGGAAAATAAAATAAATAATAGAACTATCTTTTACTTGCATTATGTGGAAGAAACTTATCAATAATTATTCCTAAATAGAAGAAAAAGACTTACACTCTAATAAAACTTTTGAAAGAAGATCTAGAAGCTATTTTTTGATAATATAAATTTCTCATATGACAAAGGAGAGAACCTGGTTTGTTGAAGCTTGATGTTGAATCCTCTAGCTATCCTTGATCCTTCCTTGCAACTAGAGAGAGATCTTCCAACAACAACTTAAAAAAAAATCCTGCAATAAAATGAGACTAACAAAGAAAAACTTGGGAAAATTTCCTCCAAAAACATAATCAACTCCTTTCTTTCAAACTTGCATATAATTTTATAAGAAAATTCCCTCCATTCCACTATCTTGAAAATTAAATTAAAAAAAGAGATTCTTTCCCAATTTTGGACTTCATGCAAATTGATTAGACTTAGTGGAGGAGTTACATGCCAGGTGGTGGAGAATCCTCTAGAAGCTTCTTATTCTTCCTACAACATGTGCCATAATTGGATGAGAAAAACTAAATAAATAATTAAGAAAAATGTATATTTTCCATATGTGTGTGTGAGTTTTATTATTTATCCTTTTATAATATTCATTCAATCATTTAAATAGTTTATCCAAAAAAATATAATAGAGTTTGTATTTTAAATCCAAAAGTGATAAAGGAGGGTTGTGACATAGAACCACAATTGTCACAATATAACCATTACTAACACAGATTTAACCACCATTGACATGATAAATTTTCAATAGCTACAAAAAGATCACTAAAACAACCATTAACATCAAAAAGACAAAAAACATAATGCAACTATCATATGCATATCTGTTGATTTGAAAGCTTTGGCTCACAATTTTAGTTTGAATAGAAGAAATTGATATTTTAGTCAAATTATAAAAGTGTTTTTGTTTTTCCTAATATTTTAATTATCTCTCTAATATTTTTATGATCCATTGATGCCAATCCTAGTGATGTGATGACAAACTCTTCTTCTACATTGATTTTTGGGTTTGGAAACTTCAACCAGTGAATGTAGCTTAAGGAGTAATGTTTGCATAGGAACCCACATTCTTAGCTTTAGAATATTGTTATTTTGAATATGATTCTTGTGCACTTTATATTTTTTTATAATTGGTACATTTTAGTTCTTACTTTAGTTAAGGTTTGTTTAGGTAAATTTGATTTGTCATACATTGTATTCTTCTTTTTGGAAAGTTACAATTTGTTAATGTGCATCTAGTATAGATTCTTTTGACAAAGGGCACCAATTTATTGAATTACTTTTCACATATTGAAGACAACATATGAGATATTACAAATCATTTGGATTTATGATAGAATATCAATTATGCTACGCCTAACTAACCTTTCAACTACTTCTAATTTAGTTAATATATTGAAAAGATTTCATTGAATGTTGTAATCTTTGATAACAAATTTATATTCATATATATGATTTATAATAGAATATAAATTACGCTATACCTAACTAACTTTTCAACTAATTCTAATTTCATTAATATATTGAAAAAGATGTCATTAAATATTACAACCTTGATAACAAACTTAAATATTCGCTTTAAAAAGTCATTATTCCTTTTACAATTTATAAATAATATTTGCACTTACAATGGATTTGTGGCTACTATTGCTTTTGCTGTATTCACATATGTACTTTCCTACGAAGCTGAGTTTCACAAAACAAAGCATACTGTTTGCTAATATTCCTCAAGAAAAGATGTGGGTTATCTACAATATGGAATTTTTTATTTTTTTTGGAAAAGTTTAATAAAGTTAAAAGAAAATCTAATTGGTGAGTGTAAAGCTAGCTTTCCTTAACTTTATAACATCCTATGAAGTTGAGCATTTTCGTGGTAATTACTAATACTTTGGAAGGGGTGTAGTATATTTTCCATGCATAGAGACCATAGAAAATTGTTTTAAATAATACCCAAGTGAGATCTCATTTCATGGAATATGATGATTGTAGATCTTTTACAATGTGGTTTTGTTGAAAAGGTTTAAAAAGCTTCCTAGCAAATGCAAATGTGTGTAAATTGATTCCATTTTATCAACATTTTCTTATTTAGGTCAAAATGAAATTTTCAAATATTTGGACATTTATCAAAATATAATTAAAAGTATTTTTTTAACAGATATTTATGTCATAAATGATTTAGTGGACATGGAAGTGATATGTGGAAGCATCAATTAGACAAAAATTGTTGAATTTTTTTTCATGAGTTGTTAGTTCATGGTATACATTGATTAGAGGATATGTAGAAAATGGATTTGTAAATGATATTAGAAAATTTTACTTAATATAATTAGTGGGTGAAAGATTAATTTTAACAAATGTTTTAGCAAATGCAATTCATAAGTGAAAAACTATTCACAACCTTTACCAACATTGTTTTTGCTTATGTATGGGTATAGAGGAAATGCAATTAGTAGGTGAAAGATCAATTTTAAGCAAATGTAATTGGTAATTCAAAAATTTATTCACAACCTTTGTCAAACATCATTTTTTCTTAGGTGTAGGTATGGATATAGGAAGTTGTGACTATCCTACTAGATGTGCATTAAAAAAGTGGAAATACCAAAAAGGCATGTGGACTATTTGTATACCGAAACATCAAGGATTGAATTGGAAGTAGCCAACCTCAAGTCGATCTATGCAAATGCAAATATAGATGATTTACAATACATAAAACAACCAAATCATACACCCATTCAATTGATTGCTAAAAAAAAAAAGAATTCCCATTGAAAATCATTGAGAATGCTCCCCCCCCCCTCCCCAATTGTGGGCACTGTATGTAAGCACGTATGCGTAGTAAAGAGAATAATAATGCCAAACAATAGAAAGTGGCTTTATGAAATGTGCTACTCTTGCAGTATGAAATACTCAAATAATGGTTCACATTTACCAAAACTAGTACATGAGCTAACATTAACATTAATGTATCATTCGCAAGAGGTTTGTGAATTTTTATTAGAAATTTCTCAATACACACTAAGGTGTATAATTAAAATAGTAACATGAATTCATGAGTTATTCAATCATTTATAAAGAATTTATGCATAAGAAGGCTGAATTAATACAAAACAACTTCTTGTTCTATGATAATATCATAAATATCTTATGAGAAATTCATAAATAACCTTGTGCAATGGAACTTGAAAGTTCTAGGTAATGATCCACCATTTTCCACTTGGTTTCTATACCGAACTATCTAAAAATCAAACTTGAAACCATCTTATTTATGTATAGGATCTTCAACACTTAGTTGCTCACACCCCTAGTTGAATATTAACAAAGCATCTTAAAATCTTATGCTCAAAGAAACACAATTTTACTGAAGACTTTAGGTCCTAGATTTAGAGATAGAACTATACCATAGATACATACATAATATAGAAACACAATCAATATGATCTCTTTGTTCAACCTTATATGAACCATACCAACACTGAGGTCTTGTTGTCAAATAGCCATAACTCCTCTTCCTTGAGAGGTGGTTGGATGGATTTTCCCTTTGAATTGGTTTGATTTGTTCTCTTCTTTCTATATCACTTCCTTATCTCGATCCCCCCAACTATATGATTAGAGAAACAAAATGACTTTTCAATTTCCCTAGTCTTACTTTAAAAATATATATATTTTAATGTTCATACATAGTAGGCTCCTAGGCCCTAGTATTTGAGCCTAGAGTTTGATACCACGTGTAACAAATAATAAATTTTTATGCATAGTCTATAATCTAATAACACAAAAAACCCATAACCTTTTATTTAATTTTCAAAACACGCAACAATAAACATTTAGATTGTCAATTCATATTAAAGATGCGAATATCATATCATTTCATAGATTTTCATGGTTGAAGTTGCAAACAATATACAATATGAATTAGGACTACTATCCTCTCAAGCCACCAAGATATGTAAATATACAAATTCTAACTTTTCATTACAAATGGGTTTGTCACTAATCACATATCATCAATCATAGTCATTTCATGCAAGTGGAGGTAATATGGTTGTCCAATTGTAGGAGGGAGGACATAATTTGAGTCATTTACCTCCAACTATAGGAGTGACGACATAAGTTGAGTGATTGGCATCATAAAGCTAGATTGTTTCTAACACAAGCATAATTGCTAGTGATAATAAAAACACCAATCTCGCAAGTAGAACCATAATTGTCACAATGTAACCATTACTAACACAAGTTTAACCACCATTGACATGATAAATTTTTCAGTAGCGACAAAAAGATCACTAAAACAACCATTAACATCAAAAAGACAAAAACATAATGCAACTATCATAAGTGTACCTACAGATTTCAAAAGTTGGGCTCACAATTTTAGTTTGAATAGAAGAAATTAATATTTTGGTTGAATTATAAAAGTCTATTTGTTTTTCCTAATCTTATAATTATCTCTCTAATATTTTTATGATCCATTGATGCCAATCCTAGTGATGTGATGACAAACTCTTATTCTACATTGACAAACTCTAAGGTTTATAAAATTCAACCTGTGAACATAGCTTAAGGGGTAATGTTTGTATGGGAACTCACACTCTTAGCTTTAGAATATTGTTACTTTGAATATGATTCTCATGCACTTCTTTTTTTTTAATCATAGGTACATTTTAGTTCTTACTTTTAGTTAAGGTTTATTTAGATAAATTTGATTTGTCATACACTTTGTTCTTCTTTTTGGAAAGTTACAATTTGTTAATACACATCTAGTATAGATTCTTTTGGCAAAAGACATTCATGGAATTACTTTTCACATATTGAAGACATCTTATGAGATGTTACAAATCATTTATATTTATGATAGAATATCAATTATGCTACGTCTAACTAACCTTTCAAGTACTTCTAATTTAGTTAGTATATTGAAAAGATGTCGTTGAACGTTGTAATCCTTGATAACAAATTTATATTCATATGTATGATTTATGATAGAATATCAATTATGTTACGTCTAACTAACTTTTCAACTAATTCCAATTTCATTAATATATTAAAAAAGACATCATTAAATGTTGCAACTTTGACAACAAACTTAAATATTCACTTTAAAAAGTTATTATAGTTTTTTTAACAATTTATAGATGGTATTTGCACTTATAACAGATTTTTTTTTTTTGGTTGTATCCACATATGTTCTTTCCTACGAAGCTGAGTTTCACAAAACAAAGCATACGAACTGTTTGGTAATATTCCTCAAGAAAAGATGTGGGGTTATCTACAATATGGAATTTTTTTTGGAGAAGTTTAATAAAGTTAAAAGCAAATGTAATCGGTGAAAGTAAAGCTAGATTTCCTAATCTTTATCAACATCCTATCAAATCGAGCATTTTCTGTGGTAATCAGTCATACATGAAAAGTGCAGAAACTTAATACATGGTATTAGATGCTTTGGAATAGGTGTAGTATATTTTCCATGCATACAGACCATAGAAACTGCTTTAAATAATACCCAAGTGAGATCTCATTTCATAGAATATGATGATTTTAGATCTTTTACAATGTGGTTTTGTTGAAAAGGTTGTAGAATCTTCTAAGTAAATGCAAATGGTTGTGTAAAGTTGATTCCATTTTATGAGCCTCCTTTTTATTTAAGTGAAAATGAAATTTTGGAATATTTGAATATTTATCAAAATATAATTACAGGTATTCTTTTAGTAGATATTTATGCTAGAAATGATCTAGTAGACATGGAAGTAAAATGTGGAAGCATCAACAAGGCATGAAAATTGTTTAAATTTTTTCTCATGAGTTAGTTCATGGTATGCATTGACTAGAGGATATTTAAAAAAGGGATTTGTAAATGATATTATAAAATTTTACGTAATGTAATTAGTAGGTGAAAAATCAATTTTAACAAACTTTTAAGCAAATGCAATCAATAAGGGAAAAACTATTCACAACCTTTATCAACATTAGTTTTGCTTATGTGAAGGTATGGATAGAGGAAATGTAATTAGTAGTTGTCTTACTTGGGATAATCTATGCAAATGTGGTTTCAGGGCCCCTCTATGTGTGTTCTTTGTTATAATAGTGAGGAAAGTGTTTCTCGCCTCTTCTTTCAATGCTCCTTCTCCAGGGAAATTTGGCACTTCTGGTGGTGTCTTTGAAATCAGGCTTGCTGGCATGTTTCCTCTTTGGCTGAATTTTAGGCCCACTTGGGCAAGCCTCCTGTTAAGACTTCTTTTCTCTAGGTTGCTTGGGCTATTGGTCTCTCTTTTATTATTTGGTATAATTGGCTGGAAAGATTTAAGAAATCATAGGATTTTTCATGGTGTTAGGATGGTCGTTCAACATTTGTGATAGAGAATTATTCATTCTCTCCGGGAGACTGTCTTGGAACAATGTTACTTTGTTGGTGGTGTGGATCCTAGAGAAGAATATTTGTAATTGGTTCAATTTTTCTATTCAGGGGGGTTTTCCTTCTTCTAGAGGTAGTATGCTGGACAAATCATGAGAAATAGATGTTGCCATCCTTTTGCGAAGAGTTAATAGGGTTGGTTGTTGGTCCCCTCCTCCTCTGGTAATGTTGAAGCTTAACACTAATGGTTCTTCTCGGGGGAACCCTGGCCATGCTAGTATTGGTGGGGTTGGTCATGATAGCTCTTGAGATATTTAGTTTTTTTTTCATAATTTATAAGTGTTTCCATACCAATAATCTCATGGAGGCTCTAGCCATTTTGCATGCGGTGGAGCGTAGTTGTGTTCTTGGCTGGAATCAGATTATTTGTGAATCTAACTCCCAAGTGGTGGTGAGTCGGTGAGTTTGTTGAATGAGCGTCAATTAGATGAGGTTAGTTGGCATTTAGTTGTGGTGATTAAGCAAATTCATTGTTTGTGCAACTCCTTGGAATTTGTTACTTTTTGTCACATTCCTAAGGAGTGGAATGGAGTTGTTGATTGTTAGGCCAAATGGACTTTTGATCATAGACAGGGCTGGAATATAGTGGATAAGGGGCAATTATCTTTAAAAATGTCTCAGTTGTTGGATACTTTGGTGGATGTCGATAGAGTTGTGGTGTAGGAGCACCTTGCAGGCTTTGAAGACCATTTGAGCAATGAAGGCTCTTAGAGGTGTCTATAGGTTCCTTGAATGTTTTTTGAGTTGTAATAAGGTCTTTCAAGACCATTAATTTTGTTTTCATTAGCCATGTAAGGCTTTGGTACCATTTTGTAGTGTGAACTTCTTAGGACCTATTTGGTCAACCATGGTCAAATGACATCCAAAATGCCTAAATGAGGAAATAATTTTATTTTGGCTCCTATGTGGCCTATTTGTAAGGTTTATGGTGTATCCTAATAGGTTACATAGGCACATGTCATAGGTTATCAAGTTTTGTGCAAAGTTGTCAAGTTTGGATGACAACTTTTCTTGTCAACTTGTAACTAATCTCCCTCCAACGACTATTTAGTTCAAATTTCAGTTGGAGTCGATTGAGGAGGTTGGAGAGACCTTTCTTAAGGCCTTTGAGATCAAGAAGAACATAATTGATGAATTTTTTATGGAGGTTTGGTTGTAAGACAATGATCAAATTCAATAAACACTCAAAAATTTATATAAATTCGTTGTAACAGTGCTTTGTACGGTCATTGTATGGAATCCATGTGGAAGATAAATCATTGATTTGAATAGGCCTGTTGATGTTCATTTGGTTTTGATTTGGCAGGAAAAGACTGAGTAATAAGTGAGAAATCTACATTTTTGTGAAAGGTGGTCTAAAAACCCTCCAAAACCAAGGTTTCCGAGGAAATGCTTTCTTAACCCCTCATTCCTCTGGCAAAATTGGCTCAAAATATGGGGAATGGTAGAGGATAAAATTTATTTTAATATTTCCAAGGTTTCTGAGTGGGCCGTTGAATTGGTGGATTTTGGGATCAACCCTAGACTAGGCATCCTCATGCGACTAGCCGATTTTGACTGTTAAAAATTGTGCAAAGGTAAAACCAAGAGTGGTGGACCCTATATAATTATGGATTTTGTGTTTTGGGATGTGTTTAGACCTTTACCATCCATTGATACCATTATATCAAGCCATTGGTGTGTGGTTGCTTTGTATAGGTGCCCTAAAAGCCCTATTAGGCCTCCTGTAGCAGCAACGTTTGACCTAGTCAATGCAAGAGTCGGGGTTTGAGTTTTGGAAGTCTTTTGTGTCACCAAAAGAGGCATCTAAAAGTATTAGGATTTTGGGGTGTCATTAGGACAATTTCAAAGTTTTACCCTTAAAGGGTCAAACCGGGGCTACTAGGAATAGGTGTCTTGTAGAGGGCAAGTCACCTTGATTGAACTTGTACAACAAAAGGGTATTCTCTTTGTTGTGGTCAATGTCTCTAGGGATAGACAAGAGGTTCTATAGGGTCATACCTACTCTGCAATGGTGGGTGTGTTATAATCCAAGATGGTCATAGGTGACCACAAGAGAGTTGGTGTCAAGGAGAGACTTGATGTGAGAAGTTGTATCTCAATGAGTTGTTTAGGAATCAAAAGGGGCTCCACTGAACAAAGGGGAGTGTAGAGGCATCTTGGCATGTTGTTGACAGGAGTGTTGAGACCTTAATTGAGGGTCTTGTAGAGTGAGTTTGTGTGAGAAGCCTTTGTTCCTTGGGGCTCTGCATCAAGTTGTTGGGTGTGTGGTCCTTCTTGCTTTGTATTTCTTTCTTTGATAGAATAAATTTTTACCCCTCTTTTATTTAAGTTTTTTTATAATTCAAAACCTTTTTCAAACCCAATTTTTCTTATGTGTAGATATAGATAGAGGAAGTTGTGACTATCGTACTAGATGTGCATGCAAAAAGTGGAATTATTAAGGAGGCGTGTGGACTATTTGTATACTAAAACATCGGCCTCGTTATTGAATTAGAAATAGCCAAACTTGTTGATCTATTCAAATATAATTGTAGGTGATTTACAATACATAAAACAATCAAATCATACACCCATGCAATTGATTATTGAATAACTAAGGATTTCCTATTGAAAATTATTGAGAACGAAAAGTCTAGCATTAGATACATGTGCATTCCATCATGTTCTCTCTTTACCTAATTGTAGGCATTATATGTAATTAATTGTGTGTAGTAACTTAGGGAATAATAATTCCAAACATTGGAAAGTGGTTTTATGAAATATGCTACTCTTGTAGTATGAAATACTAGAATAATGGTTCACAGTTACCAAAACCGGTATATGAGCTAACATTAACATCAATTCTCATTCACAAGAGGGTATGTGACTTTTTATTAGAAATTTATCAATACACACTAAGGTGTATGATTAAAACACAAACATGAATTCATGAGTTATTCAACCATTCATCAAGAATTTAGGCATAAGAAGGTGATTTCATACAACAAAAAACTTCTTATTGTATGATAATACCATAAATCTCTTGCGAGAAAATCATAAATTACCTTGTGCAATGGAACTTAAAATTTTGAAATCTCAATAATTAGGTAATGATCCACTATTTTCTACTTGGTTTCTATACTAAACTATCTAGAAATCAGACTTAAAACCATCTCATTTATGTATAGGATCTTCAACACTTAGCTTCCCCTACACCTACTTCAATATTAACACAACATCTAAAAATATTATGCTCAAAGAAATGCAAATTTATTGGAGACTTTTGGTGCTAGAGTTAGAGATAGAACTCTATCACAGAAACATACAAAATATAGAAGTACAATCAATATGATCTCTTTGTTCAACTTAATGTGACCCATAGAGTTCTTGTTGTTAAAAAACCATAACTCATCTTCCTTGAGAGGTAGTTGGGTGGATTTTCTCTTTTAATTGGTTTGATTTTGATGTGGGAGCATTTGAGTGCACAGGCAATCCTACACACCAAAAAAGAAAATTGACTTTTTATTCAATTTCTTTTCATTTTTTCTGGTGTTTGGTCTTATAGGTAGGATTTAATTTAACCAATGATCTCCTCCATCTCTAATGAAATCATTTAAAAATTGGGAATTTATATTGCAAAGTTGGAGAATAGTTTAAAGTTTTAATGTTACATTTTTTTTATTAATATTTTTAAATATTGTATGGGAGAAAATATCCCACACCCAAGCATTAATGGGTCATTTAGTGCATATTTTAGAGCCATTCAAATTTTTATTTATTCACCTATTTTGAGCATGGACAACCTTCGGCACTTGATGAAGGAGGGAGTGGAAGGTGAGGAGATTGTGCAAGTTGGTTGTGGTGCTAGAAAATATTAATTATTGGCTTTGTATTGAGGTGAAATATGGAAGATTCCCACACCCAATGAGGGAAAAATTAGATAAAAACTTGATGGACTTAATGGAGAATATGGGACGTCCAAAATTGGAGAAGAAAATCAAAGCTTGGAGTTGGAAAAAGAGAGAAAATTGATGGAAGAGGAGAGATAGTTAGATTGTGGGTGTCTAAGAAGAAGTTTTCACGGAGAATATGGAATAAAAATATCTTTCCTATAGCTAGTTTTTAATGTCTTTTCTTTATGTTCATAGAGGTTTTTGAAGTGAATTTAAAAATGCTCAGAGATAAGGCAGGACTACAACTTGCTTCTTGTAGCTAGTGTTGGCATTAATTCTTCAAGAATGTATCTCTTTCAAATTTATTCATGTATTGTTCACAATGAATTATAAATGGGTTCATTTTTCATGCTTTTGCTTTTGCAAATCTAATGTTTTTTAAGTTAAAGTTTTGTGTTTAAATTTTCTACAATGATTGACAATCCATTTTTGGATTATCAATTGTTGAGTTTCATCGAGTTTCATCTTCTTTCTAGATCACTTCTTTGATCTCGATCCTCCTAACTCTATGCTTAGAGAAAGAAAATAAATTTTGGATTTTCCTAGGTTGACTTGAACCTAGAGTTTGATACCACATCTAACAAACCACCAATAATAAATTTTTTAATGTATATTCTATAATATAATAACACAAAAAAGTTATAAACTTTTTTTTAATTCCTTTTTTTTCAAAACATACAAAAATAAACATATAGATTCTCATTTCATATTAAATATGTCAATATCACATCATTTCATATTAAATATGTCAATATCACATCATTTCATATATTGTCATGATTTAAGTTTACAAATGAGATACAACATGAATTAGAACTAATATCCTCTCAATCTACCAAGATATGTCAATATACAAATTCTAACTTTTCATTACCAATGGGTTTGCATTGGTCACATATTATCAATCATAGTCATCTCATGCAAGTGGAAGCAATATGGTTGTCCAACTATATAGAAGGTAGGTAATAATTTGAGTGATTTACCTCCAACCATAGATGAGGTAGTGGCCCACTCATTTTCACATTGGAAGAATCTTGATTCTTCAAGGAGGGTGATGGAGAGGGACATCTATAATAATACTAAATCTAAGAGATATAAGTAAGAACATAAATATGTGCCCACTTATCACATGCACTCAATCATGAAATCCCTATATACCATCTAGATATCATGACTTCCTACTAACATGAACCCTATGGATATAGTGAATATACAATGCATACCACTAAACATCACTTTGGCCAAAGAGTTCAATTATTAGTTACATAAATGTAGGTCATTTGTTCATATCATGAATATATTTTTATTGACCCTTTCTAACAGCTAAATTAATGAAATACAAGATATAGGTCAAAATATAAATTATCCTTTGGTCACAAAAATCTTGGGATACTTTGCTTTGAGTTGGTCTTACTAAATTTTGTTAAATTAGATAGATAATGATATTTGTGTCCATGTGTATTGTTGAATACACAATCTCATAGTATACCTTACTTTAAATTGGTCTCACTTGTATAAAGTATCAATATGATTATTAATACAAAAAAATAGGTCAACCATTGTTCACAAAACATCCAATATCCCTTATTATCAATATGTTAAAGAGATAACTACCATTTCTTGACTCTTTTTGGCTTCAAGAAAAAGAGACTAATTTGTAAGATAAAATTGGTACTCTAAAAACACAATTGTCACTAGCACAAGCATAATCATAAGTGATGAAAAGAACAACAATCTCACAAGTGGAAAGAACAACAATATCACAAGTGAGATCACCATTATCACAATTGTATCCACCACTAACATGATAAATTTTTAATACTGGCAAAAAGGATAATAATATACATGCAAATTGAAAAGACAAAATGATAACTGTCACTATCATATGTGTATCTATCAATTTGAAAGTTAGACTTGCAATTTTAGTTTGAAGAAATAAATTATTGTCTTGGTGGAATTATAAAAGTGTGTTTATTTTTCTTAATCTTGTGATTGTCTCTCTAATCCTTTTATAAATTATTAAGACCGAAAAATTCCTATTCTGTATTGATTTTTAGGATTGAAGACTTTAACTACCAAATATATCTTAAGGGGGAATGTTTGTAAGGAAATCCACACTCCTAGCTTTAGAATATTTTTACTTTGAGTATGATTCTAGTGCACTTGATTTTTTTGATGTTGGGAGTTTTTTAATCTATATTTCTCCATTGGTACATTTTAGTTCATACTTCTTGTTAAGGATTGTTTAGATAATATGATTTGTCATACACTTTGCTCTTGTCTTTGGATGACTACAACTTGCTAGTTTACATCTAGTATAGATTCTTTTGACACAATATACTACTTCATGGAGTTACTTTTCACTTCTTGAATACATCCAATGAGATAATATGAAACATTTAATATATAGTCAAGTACCAATTATGTTAATTCTAACTAGCATTTCAACTCATTATAATTATGTGTAGTTAGTATGTTGAAAAGGCATCATTGAATGTTGCAAAGTTTGATAAAAATAAAATATATTTGATATATAGTTGAACTCATTCAAATTTAAGAGATTGTTTTTTATATTAAAAGCATCCAAAACTAGGGGGCTGACCCAGCTACAGTCACATTGACAACAAAAGAACAATTGTTAAAAGAAAAATAGAAAAGTCACAGTCTCCTAAAACTTTCCTTTATCAAAAACCTTAAACATACTAACCATATTAACAGAGTTTAACAAAGTCATAGCAAGCAGTAAAATATGTCACGCAGGGCTAAAGATAACCAAGTCCGAGTTTAACCAGCAAAGATTATAATCATAACCAAAAACACTAAGGCCACCAAGGCCATCCAAAAACTCAAAAAACCGCCAAGTAGCAAACATCCCTATTTCTTTTTGCCATGACTAATCTTGGGTAGGAGCCTCCTAGCCCATTCTTTGGTGAGAAATTTAAAGAGGTCTTTGTAGTCCTCTTCCTCCTTTTGTTTTCCTTTCTAGGAGTTCTCCTGCAAAAGACAAAGGGTGGTCCCAGAGATGTGCATGACTTTAAGCATGAACCTGGTGACCTTATGAATCCTTTTTTCAGTGAAATCCACTCTGGTTACAATTTCCTGCATTTTCTCATCGAGGGTGTCCACTTTCTTTTCCAATTCCAGCAGCTTGCCATCCACTTCTTCCTTGATACTGCTAGCTTCCTCCACAATAACCATTTTCTCAATCCTAAGAGTAGGGGACGAAGAATTGGCCCGGGATTTGGGATCAACAGTCAGGTTCATAGAGTTGTTAGGGCTTTCAGAGACATGGGTAGAGCTTTTAGGATGAGGGGCCGAGGTGGAGTGGGATGGGGCCACTTTTCCAGAGGGGTTGGTATCATCACCCGCATTCTCAGAATCACCCGTGTCATGGGATAAGGAGGGGTCCCTTAAGGGTTTATCTTTTTCAGGGGGTTTGGACGCCAGTCTCACAGAGTGATGGGGAGTGTTAGCTTCATCCGTGATCTCCACATCAAAGTCAATTTGCTGAATTTTCACCTTCTTGGGCTCAAAGGGTTTTGAGTCCTCTGAGTGGCAGGCATGCGTTTTTCTTTTCTTGCTAGAGGAGCCAGGTTCGAGCAAAAGACTAGGGTTTTTTCCAGGATTAGCAGTGGCCATGGGCGGGGACTGGCTTTCAAGCACATTTTGGACAGTAATCATGTGGGGAGGGAAAAGAGCTAGGTGGAAATTATACAAGCGAAGGATAAGGCCTTGATGGAGAATAGTATAATCCTTATTTTTCTTCTTTGCTTCAGCAACATATCTTTCACATTAGCAGCCATAGAATGCAGTGGAACAAATGGAATAGAAATAAGATCCCTATTCCTAAGATGATTGAGAAAAGGAAGGTGGTAGTAATAGAAAACCCCATACCACCCTTCAAGGGTAAAATATTTCATAATGATGTAGCACACCTCTTCCCATGGTGGCAGAAGCTCCTCACGATTGAACCCACCAGCCTGATTCACAGGGTTCTCACCATCGCGAAAGAATTGATTCAGACTAGTAGTGTCCGAGATACGACTTTGCTTTTTCTATTTTCAACCCTCCATGGAAAGGCTCATCGTCTGAGCTATAACCTCCTCATTTACTTCAAACGAAATGGCACCCATAGTGACCCTTTTATTCACCCAAAAAACCATAAATTGTTTAGATAGTCTCTCGTCATTGTCTTTCATACTCTCCATGAACTTATCTATGCCTCCTTCCATGCACACAAACCAAACCGTCAGCCTGGATTTGAAATCATTTGTTTTATCCGATTCAAGTCTGAGTCTGTCACCCCCCATATCCACTTCCTCCATCTTAACGGTAGTAGTGAGAAGTAGGGAAATGG
Source organism: Cryptomeria japonica (assembly GCF_030272615.1). Lineage (NCBI taxonomy): Eukaryota > Viridiplantae > Streptophyta > Pinopsida > Cupressales > Cupressaceae > Cryptomeria > Cryptomeria japonica. The sequence continues at coordinate 229,854,382 of NC_081415.1, forward strand.
AAATACATAGCCACTCAAGAGCCAAAGAAGAGTCCAGAAATAGACCCAACAAATTCTGAAATAAGGTAGTGCAATAATCATCATGATTATTGCAAGTCATGTTTAAACAAATCTCCCAAGCCTGAGATCTATTCCACTCGTGTGAACCATCAATCTGCCCAATGTTACTTGGACAAGACAGGTTGTTGCCTTCATCACCACCAATGTCATTCGTCTGCATCATTAAAAAAATATTGCCTTTCCCGATATCGGTACTCCGCAAGGAAATTAAATCATTATCCAATCCCCTTGATTTATTTTGGGAATGATGACTAGGCCATATGCTGCCACGTGGCATATCCACCCCACAATTGGCAGGCTCCAACTTCAAATTTAAAATTTGATAATTTATAATCCTCATCAGATTACAAATGACTAAGAGGTAAAGTAGAGGGAGATAAAACATTTTTAGCACTTAATATTTCTCTCTCCAGGATCTCCTTGGTGATCATTGGCAGCAGATCAACATTCCTCCAACACCATAAGCCTTCTTGTAGCATGCCGACAACATCCATGGAGTTGGCAGCCACATTCCCTTCTTTGTAAATATTGCAGATAGTGAAATTGTCAAGGTTAGCTAGTAGAATTTAAGAGATTGTTACATTAAAATAATCTATATTATTCTTTTGAAATTTATAGATGATAGTAGATTTGACTGTTGTTATTACATTTGTACTCTCCTACAACTTTTATTTTCATAAAACTATATTAAAATGTGCTTCAAATTTAGAACCTATGCATTCTTACATTAGTGAAGCGAATGTAGGAGCATAAGGGAAGTTGTATGTCATTATCATTTAAAAATTTAATTATAAATAAAGGTAGTAATGAGCTATATTTTGTATGAATTAACTCTTAAAGGGGCATCATCGTCTCTTTTTTCAATCTTTCATCATTTCCTCCCCATGATTGGGTTGTGTGATCGTTTTAGTTTAACACATTTTATTTTTTATTGTTTCATCTACATAATTGGGGCATATCATCACTTTCTTCATATCTCATTATAGATACTTTTCTTTTCTTTGAAGTAATGTTACTTCAAATATTATCTCAAAATAGGGTAAAATGTACACACCTAAAAAGATTCATCTTCACATTATTCTTTGTTTCATCTGATCGTCACTTAATTCATTCATCTTTTCATCTTCACATTATTCTTTGTTTCATTTGATCGTCACTTAATTCATTCATCTCTTGGGATCTTAACACCACCCATGTATTAAACTTTTCACCTAATCATCTTATTGTCATCACCTTGTCACCTATGACTCCTTTTTCCTAATAATTCAACTAAATATTTCTTAATTTATTTAATTAAACTTGACTACTATTATTCATCCATTTAATAAATTAATTATCCATAAGTATCCACATATTTATCTATTGAATAAATACTTATTCACATATAGTCCATTAATATAGATTATTTTAATATTAATGTCCACCTCATATACATCAATAATCAATTATAAGTAACTATTAAATTGATTAATTCCATTTCATCAATTCTCTCATAGCTATCCTAATCCCACTCATAAATAAAATCCACTACACTCATCCATATAATAAGTTAAATGTTATATGCAATTATCAACTCCCCTTAATTCTCTCATGCAATTAGTTAACTCCTCCATGAGGACAATTCACTAATCTTAACTCCCTAGTCACATTGAGTTGAGAAATTATAGTCATTCTAATTATAAATTAAAATAATGTGAAACTCTTCTATTCATGCCACATCTCCTCATTAGTCCTCAAAATCAAGGATTATATCTTATGTTCTTCATTGGATCCTAGTCCTTAATTAGATTATCTTACAAATCCCATCACTCATCAATAAAAAGGACTTTCAAATCCATATCAAAATTTTGTTAGTTAGTCCAGAGAATGATAATGTTATGATGGTGAATTGAGCACCCATAATACAATGAGAAAAGCTTCATATACACTTAATTTGATGTTTTTCTTGTGATTAATTTGTGTATTGAATTGGTTTTAATTTGATGATATTTCAATTCTTTCATTTGCATGCATACAAGTAGAAACATTCTACAGTATTTTCTTATCTTTCAAGGCTAATAAATATTCTCAAGGTAATGTGCCTATCAATTATTTGGAGAATAATAGTGTTCCCCACATCATTCGAGAACTAAATACCTTTGTAAAATTAATCAATATATACATTGTGATTCTCAAACCTATACATACTAAGTATCATACCATTACAACCCAACAAGTGAAGAAAGAAATAAACAAGTATCCTATAGGTTCCTATTTTAAATTATTCTTCCTTTAGGAAATTAATAATTAACTACCTTTTGTCAAACCTAAAATCTACAACTATATAATGTTTTCTTGATTTTTTTAAAATAATTTTGCAGTTTTATATCAATGACACTATTAATGGGTCCTAAGTTAGCCAAAATAGAAATAGTTACCATTGAAAATACCTTGTAGATTAATTAAAATATCTTGATTATGTAACTTACATATCCCAACAAATAAATAAATCTTTGACTGACCACTTGAAGCTTTACAGGAAGATTAGGGTAACCCCTTGAAAAAGATCACCTACTACAAACCAAGAAACTCAATAACTTTTTTGTCTTGGTGTTGCACTAAAAAGATGGTCTTGTTTGAACGTCTACTTAAACTTCTCCCAAGTGATAGTGGAAACATCATAGTTATTCAATATCTTTAATAAATCCTCGCCTTCAAGATGATAAATAGGTACCTTGGCACAAGTATTGGAACTTATATCCATCAATACAAAATATATTATAGTCAATTATCCATGCATTTACTACATCTCCACCATATAAGCCACTAAATTTAGGTAAGTGCATCTTCTTAATCTACTTGAGTGTCAAATCTACTCTCCTCTTTTGAGGCATTCCTCATAACTCAAAATGTATATAATTTATTGAAATAAATAATCTTCTAGTGCCCCCATGATCAAAATTACTCTATTTCTCATGTTCTATATCTAATAGTCTCATGGTTATAAAATCAAGTATATTTATTTGTAATTTTTTTTACGTTTCGCTATTTCCTAGCTACATGGGCTTTACGAGCCCCCATATTTTCTCTCAAGTACTCAAGTGTGGTCTAATTCTTCTAATCATATTCATTAACCTTGTCACCATTATCCTCGACATGCTCTTACCCAAATTATTCCTAGTTTTATCCATCTAATAAAACAAAGTAAGCATATAATTGAAACCAATAAATCCCCAAAAATAAGCGTACAAATAAAACATGTTTGTGTTTTTATAACTTTTTATTAAGCTTAGATCTACTAAAATTTGAATTTTTCTTTGATACGAATGTAATATACTGTAAAATACAACTACTTTTTTAACTTTAAAAACATAATACATAATAATATCCCATATTATAAAAATGAATATAAACATCAAGATACCATATAGTAATATTCACTAACAATATAATCTTTCAAAGTACACCATTACATAGATCAAACTAGAATGATACATTATCAAACAAATGAATCATCAACAATTAATAAAATAATTTCACATTTTTAAATCATAACTACATATCTTTAGCAAACTCACGTGTACTTGCTTATTTAATTGTATCAATTGTATGTAGTGGTTGTTTGCAATAAATCATATTGTCTCGACTTCAGATATGTTTGGTTAGTTGGCTTGGAGATTATCAATTAAAAATAAAAGGGCCTAAAGATTATATATTTCTTTATTTTAGTGCATTGAACTAGTTTCAAGTTAATTAATAAATTAAATTATTGTAATTTATACTAAATGTTGAATTGGACTATCAAGTGCAATGAATTAAATCTTATCATGTGTTTTTTAAATTTTCTACTAAATACATAGAATAAAAGATGATTTATTAATACAAACAAATTATTGTCTTTACTTCTTTTATAATATATGAATAAATAATCAAATACTTAATTAATGCAAATAATGCAAATGAGAATCTTTACTAATTTATTATTTGTTGGGATTGCATGTTTTGTTTGGTTGTTTTGACTTTAATTTATTGAAAGAATGTTTGTTGTAATAAATCAATGATTTGTAAAAGATTTTATATTAATGTAACGAATATTAAATATAATATATTTAAATATTAAATTTGAGATACAATGACATCGTATTATTTATTTGAGTAAGATTTTAAATTGATGAAGCTGATTAGTTTATTTTTCTCAATGAAAAACAAATTATTCTAATCTATCATGAAATAAATGATTAGATTCCATGGCTATGATGTGGATTTTTTTTAGATTTGAATGAGTCTAGATTAAGCTATCCTTTCTCTTCTTCCGAACTTGGGATCTTCTCTTAAAGGAAGAGATGACATGTGTTGATTATTAAAGTCAAAGAAATAAAATCTATTAGGAAGATATCATTTTATCTATTAATTTGGAATCTCCAAAGCTTGGCAAGTGATGTGATGTAGATCTTGATAGCTATAGAATGGATTATACCTTATATAAAGATTTATTTAATTAACACTCGAACCTATTATAATGCTATCAAAGGAGAAGTAAGGGGTAATAAAAGACCCATGCAGATTCATTTAAGGGGATCCATAATCCAATGTTGTAACTAAGAGTTTAACAAGCCTAGGCATAGCTAAGATTGGATTGGTCTTAAGTTCAAGACCAAAATTGGATGCAAAATTACCAAAATTCAAATTTTAGATGCACCAAGGCAAATGATGAAATAACTTATTTTTCCAATAATTTACCACCTAAGTAGTTTGTAGGTCACCTAAGTGATTTGTGTTAGTGTGGATAAGGTTTCTTTATTTAACTAGCTCACTAGTAGGTCCTATTTGCATGTTAGGTTTACTTAAGTCCTAGGAATCTTTTTGAAAGTCTTAGTTGTCATGTGATCTTATCTCGGCATTTACTTCTTGCCCTAAGTCATTTAATAATTATCAAGTTATTTGTCTCATTGTTTAGGATTAAGACACATGTCATGATCTTGTCTAATCCTACCTATCAACCTTGCCTATATAAGAAAGAAATAATATGTACATTTTTCTATGTGAATGTCCAACATCAATCTAATCCATTGTGTCCATAATCATGAATTATTTTTCTATTGTTGCTCTCCTGTGGAAGGTATATTTTTGGTTTGCAAGTAATCCTAGAGGATTGAGTCCATTAGCACGACTATATAACAATTTGTAGGTAGCCTAGGTGATCAAATATGATACATATAATTTACTTGAGAATCATATGTGATTAATTGTAAAATCAATATTGTTGCATGTCTTGCTTCTTGGATTTCAAAGGCAATTATTAAGGCTACAAGGAAAACAAAGAGAGCATATGATAAAATAGATTTAAAAACTAGAAGGCATGGTGATGCAGGAGTACCAGAGTAGTTCAAATCGGCTTTTGGATTTGATCTCGGTGAGACATTGATCCTAGTATTGGCCCGGTATTGGTATGTTCTTACCGGTTGGTTTTGCAGTGTATGGAGTGAAGATGAATCAGGTTGCAGGTGGTTTCCATAACTTGCGGATTGTTGGACGATGTTGTTTTGGGCCTTGACCAATGTTTCCGGAGGACCGCGTGATTTTTTATGCATTTGAAGATGTTATTGATGATTTGGGTCGACATGTTATCGTTTACACATTTCATCATGAATTGGTTGGTCTTTGGACAACTTGATCGAGTTGTTATTGCTTGCAGATGGTATAAAGGGAAAGTTTAGAGATTCATTTTGAGGACAGAGATTGGAGGAAGAAGAGATCGAATGAAGATGTAGATTCTAGATAGATTTTGGTCCGCAGGGGACTAAAGTTCAGAGGGACTGAAGTCCGGATCAGTGTAGAACAATGCAAACTGTTACTGAAGACCTATTTGTCGAGCAAAAGATCTGTGGATCTTAGTTTTGTGTTGTATAGATTGTTTTGTAATCCTAGGCTCTGGCCTAGTAGGTGTAGCCACTAAAGGCATATGTAATTCACTAAATGCTTATAATGATTGATCTATCAGGTTACCAGTTATATTGTGTGTTCCTTCTACCATCTAGGTTGCTCTTTATCTATTTATCGGTTATATCTTGTGTTGTGTTACCGATTTTCGGTATCTTGCATGGTGTCTTGTGTTATGTGCTACAAGGCAGGGATGTCCTTCATTGGATCTCCCTACCTTGACTGTGTTAATTGGTATTAGAGCTAGTTTGTGAACGTGTTGATCGAAGAAGACCTGGTTATATATCGGTTGGTTGGAAAGGAAGTTGAGGCAGCTTGTAGACTTGCTCAGATCGCTAAACGTGAGTCAATGCAAGGCTTGCAAGTAGACCGTCAAACCTAGAGCTTGAGGCAATTAGTGGGTGGAGACTTGAAAAGATCGCCAAACCGAGGCAAGCTGCAAGGTGGACCAGTAGATCACTGAGGAGAGGCAATCAAAACCTGTAGTCAGATCAATGAACCCCTGAGGCAATTGCAAGTACCTACTGACAAATCACCAAACCGGATCAAGTGATGGGACTCCCTTTTCAATTAACCCTGAGAGTCTGATGCAGGAGAACCAGAGTAGTTCAAATCGGCCTTTGGATTTGATCCCGCTGAGACATCGATCTCGGTATTGGTATGTACTTATCGGTTGGTTTTGCAGTGTATGGAGCGAATATGAATCAGGTTGCGGGTGGTTTCCATAACTTGTGGATCATTGAATGATGTTGTTTTGGGCCTTGTCCGATGTTTCCGGAGGACCGCATGAATTTTTATGCATTTGAAGATATTCATGATGATTTGGGTCGACATGTTATCATTTACACGTTTCATCACGAACCGGTTGGTCTTTGGCCGACTTGATCGAGTTGTTATTGCTTGCAGATGGTATAAAGGGAAATTTTAGAGATTCATTTTGAGGACAACAATCGAAGGAAGAAGAGATCGAGTGAAGATGTAGTTTCTGAAGAGATTCTGGTCTGGGGAGACTGAAGTCTAGAGGGACTAAAGTCCAGATCAGTGCAGAATAGTGCAGATTGTTACCGAAGACCTATTTGTTGAGCAGAAGATCTATGAATCTTAGTTTTGTGTTGTATGGATTGTTTTGTAATCCTGGGCTATGGTCCAACAGGTGTAGCCGCCGAAGGCATATATAATTCACTAAATGCTTATAATGATTTATCTATCGGGTTGTTGGTTATATCATGTGTTCCTTCTACCAGTTAGGTTTCTCTTTATCTGTTTATCGGTTATATCTTGTGTTGTGTTACTGATTGTCGGTATCTTGCATGGTGTCTTGTGTTATGGGCTGCAAGGCGGGGATGTCCTTCATTGGATCTCCCTACCTTGACTACGTCACATGGAATAGGTTTGACAAAGAGGGAAAGGGTTTTTAGGTGTGAACATGAGAAAACACAGTACTCATAGGTAGGAAAAAGATAAACTAGGAGAACCAGCATAGTCGGGGCTAGGGAGAAAGACAACATATAGTGAAAATAGGTTGGTGAAATAAATAGATGATATCCCTCGATAGAAACCCTAGGAACAAAAAGGTAAAAGTAAAACAATGGAAATAGGTTCTAAGGTTTTGAATTTGACATTATATCATCTCAAGGACTGTGCCTTCTTTGCAAAATGACATGATAAAGGAGGAGAGAGAAGAAATTTTTTTAAAATGTGGAAGGAGCAATGAGGTGAGGGTGTTATTGTTAAATTTCTAGAGAATGATTGTTTCTTGGTCTTATGCCTTACTTTAGATGAATAGAAGATGATTATGGAGAAAGAGAAACTCTCATGGATGAGAGTGATTTTTATTTAAAAGATTGGGAGGCAAATTTTTATTCATCAAAATAGAGATTCGAAAAGATCCAAATATGGTATAAGCTTGAGAATTTACCAATGGAATACTAGGATGGAGAAATCTTAGAATTAATAGAAAATGAGCTAGGTAATGACATGGGATCATATGTATGTGCACAGGAAAGATGGAACTTGAGTGGTTATAGATCTTACATCAAGATTTGTGTTGAAATGAAGCCAAACAACATCGGATGGAATGAACATGAAATAGTAACATAAGCAAATAGATTGACACAAAAAGTAGAATGCAATCTATCACTAAGAGGTGATGTGCTAGGTTATCACGGGTTTAGGAACTCCCATAGCCAAGACTTCAATAAAAATCTAGAGGACAACAAGAAAAACTTAAAAGGAGATAGCTCCTCACAAAACATGGAAAACACCCTGATATCTTATATGTCAAAGAGGAATGTTTAGCAAGAAAAGGGGGGAATATTGGAGCAGAGCCAAATAAAAGAAAATTGCTCGACGAAGGAGAAAGCTCAAGAAGAGGAGTTTCAATATTAGTCTGTGAGCAAAGAGAGAAGACAATATTAACACAATACTTGAGGTAGGAAGTGACCTTATGGATTTGGTTGATAGGGTGAGGGAGGATGTGAAGAAGAAAGATCATGAAGGGTTAGATGATTGAAAAGAGGAGTCAAACTTCTTGGATAAGGTGACTAATGATGAAGCAAAAAAGGAAGAAGTTGAGGTGATAGAAAACTCCAAGATAGGTAGGAGCATATTGGAGATAGGAAGGAAAGAAGTAGAAAATATGGGGATCAACCAATCAAGCAGAATCTAGATTTTGAGGAAGCCAAAATAAGAGGTAAAAAATAAACCAAGAGAAGATGAATCAAGATGGGGAGGCAAATGGTCAGATGAAAATCCTCATGTTACTCAAATCAGGGAAGGGCGTTACCCTTCTTAAGGCATTATGAAACTCATATCCTGGAACGTTAGGGGCTTAAATTCCCCTAACAAAAAAATTCTAGTAATTCACCACATGAATGTGGCCTTAGCAAATGTTTATATAATGAAAGAGAAAAAATTAGGGAAAGTTGAATTTTTTGGATTAGAAGGTGCATCTAGAGGACTCGTCACATTTTAGAAACTTAAATCAACGTATGTCAAGAAAGTGGCAACAAGCAATAACTGGCTAGGTTGTGAGGTAAATAATATAACTTCAAATCTACATTTCTTTCTAGTAAATGTATATAGTACCACTTCTTGAACTACTAAAAATTTTTTGGGGGGAGAAATAGATTATTTGTGGAGGGACTCAAACTATAGGATCTACATAAAAGGAGTGGATTTCAACACAATTATCCGTAATCAAGACAAAAGAGGGGGGATAAAAAGAAATTGAAATTTGAAATAGAATTTGAGGACATTGTACAATTAAATTTGCTAATGGAGATTCTAATGTCAAATGGGACATTCACTTGGAACAATAGGAGGATATGATTTAGCAACATAGTTGAGAATTTGGAAAAATTATATTTAAAGAAGATCTAGGTTGCACTTCCCTTATTCATTACTGTTCAACTCTTTCAAGAGGTAGTAATTCATCTTGTTGGACATTTTCCTATGTCTCATTTCTCCTTATCCATCCTTAAGCATGAAAATCATTGTAAATTGAGAAGAAATGGCAGCTACTTCAATCATCCTATAAATGGTTTTGTTTAAGTAGTTTTGTCTTGTTGTTAGTGTAGGATAGGTTTTTAGATGTTTTTTTTAAAATTCCCTAAGTGCTGGTTGGAAATGTGATTTTGTTGTTCTGGAAGAAAATAATCTTCTTGAGACTGGTTGTAAGCTTGGTTAGGCTGCCAAGAAGACTAGGTAGGGGTGGGTGGGTGGTATGCGTAATATGCCTCCATTTAATAGTAATACATCCTATCATTCCCCATTTCATGAAAATGTTTCTCCTATGCCCTCATACTTTATTCATATTTGCATCGGGTGCAAATCCTTTTAACAACAATTAGAAAGGAGCATCATTCCAATGTTAGGGTCAAATCACTTTCCTATCAGCTTGGATAATCTAGGAGAAAAAGGACCCACTAGATGTCCTTTTCATTCGAAAACATGTGGATGATAGATAAAAACCTATTTACCCTAATTCAAAATTGGTGGGAGGAGACTAAACCCAAAGGAATTGAGATTCAAACTAATGTCAAAACTAAAAATAGTGGAGAAACAGTTGGAAGAATGGAATAGGACTAGTCTTAAGAACATCTTTAAAACCAAATTGGAGATTGATGGAGAAATAACTTCTCTAAATGAGGATGTAGTAGCCAAGGAAATGGATGAAGGAAGATTCTTGAAAGAGAAATCATTATTGAATAAGATGAAAGATATACTAGCCAAAGAAGAGGAATTTTGGAGTCAAACATCTAGGGAAACTTGGATATGGGATGGAGATAAAAACACCAAGTATTTTCATAATGTAACCAAAGCAAGAAGAGACATTAATAAAATAACTTCCCTCAAAGACTTAAATGAGTAGATGTTGAAAAAGCCAGAAGAATTAAGGGAGGGAGTAGTAAATTATTTTAGAAAATTATTAAATAATTGCAAAGGGTTGAATCTATCTTGACACAATCAGGAATTTTGGCAAGCATATCCAACTTGGTGTCAACATAATAAAATAAGGAGTTAATGAAACCATTCACTAAAGAGGAGATTAAAAAAAGAACTTAACCAATTGCATCTGGATAAAGCACCAGGGTTGAATGGTTACTTGACTAGTTGTTTTCAAAAGTATTGGATCATAATAGGGGGAGTTGGTTGAGGCAATTGAGAACTCAAGGAAAACATGGAAAGTTTCAAAAGAAATCAATAACACATTCATAGTCTTTATCCCAAAGAAGGATAAGCCTACAACATTAGATGAATTCACACCAATTTCTCTGTGTAATACCATTTACATTTTTGTGGCAAAAGCTATAGCCAATAGGCTTAAAGTGATCCTTACAAACATCATATAAGAAGAAAAAACCATATTTGTACCAAAAAGGTCTATCATGGATGGGATCATCATAGCACAAGAAGTTTTGGGATTAAGGTGTCTCATCCTTAGGGTCAAAACATGTTTATTTTATTGCGCCCACTTTGGAAGTCCTAAAATTAGCAGACTAGTGTCAAAGGTTTCTATGTTGGAACTATGACAATTTCTATTATTTACTATGATAGTTACTAGTTTAGTGGAAGACTCATGGAGAGTTATTATTTGGAAATTGGTATTTATAGTGGGGTTCACTTTTGACAAGTGGTGTGAGCTAGGTGTTTCATATAGCAGCGTGACTATTATGGATGCGTTATGCATTGTTGCATTAGAAGTTGTTATATGCAATGTGTCATGGGTTTAGAAAGTTGTAGTTTATGACACCACACACCTCTTTGGTGTTTGAACTTTAGTTTTGGAAACCATGGGTGCTTTTTTCTTTTGTTGATCTCTATAAATATGTCGCTTCTTTGTGCATTTTGTATGATAGGCTGGATATCTTCTAAGAAGCTTTCATGAGCTGAATATTATCTTGAATTCTATCTTGTATCTACTCCTAAAGAGCATTGCCTTTGGGAATTGTATTGTAATTATTGGTGTTACTAATAATACAATTGAGTTTGGCTTTCAGAGTGTGGGTTTTTTCTTGAAAGGGTTTTCCCACGTATATCTAGAGTTGTGGTTTTATTTGTTTAAATTTGATTTTATATATGTTTATCTAATCTACAATAGTTAAAGAGTTTGTAAGAAATTTATGAATCAACTCTCCTAATAGATTAGCATTCGGAAGCACTACTCCACACTTTGGATTCCTTTCAATTGATATCAAAAATTGACCAACTTTGTTTTTGTTGTCAGGTTGACAAGTTTTTTGTGCTAGTCTAGTTTGAGTGGGAGTTTTTTAGAGGAAGATTTCATAAATTTGTTGCATCTTTTATATGGAAAGCACATCCAAAAAAATAGGGATGGATAAATTTAATGACAATATTTAAGTTGTGGAAACTCAGAATGAAGAACATGCTCATGGATAGAGATCTATGGGTCGTGGTTTCTTTGGAAAAACCACAAAATACATTGCAGGATGAATGGGATAAAATGGATCAAAAAGCCAAGGGTTTGATAAGATTGTTTGGCTAATTTAGTGCTCTTTAATGTCCAGAGAAGATTTCAAATACACTTTAGAAAACTCTTGGTGGTATTTATCAAGGGAAATCTTGTTAAATAAGTTATTCTCGATAAAGAAGTTGTATTCACTGTAGGTGGAGGAAGGAGGATCTGTTGCAAATCACATGAATATGTTCAACATGTTGGTTACTCAACTGAATTTTGTTGGTGACAAGATTGATGATAAATATAAATGTATTCTTTTGTTATGTTCTTTTTCAAACTCATGTGATCACATTGTGATGTCCATTGGAAGCACAACAACCACTTTCAAGATGGAGGATGTGGTTGGTTTGTTGTAATTTGAAGAGATGTGAAGAAAATATTCTGAGATGGCTAAGGAGGCCTTGGTTTCTCATGGTAGAATGATGGATAAAAGAAAGAAAAGGGACAAGAAGGGTAAATCCAAGTCTCAAGGAGATTTAAGTCTTTTGGTAAAAATTCCAAGGCAAAATGTTGGAACTACGATGAATTTGGTCATTTCTAAAAAGAGTGCAAGGAGGAGAAGAAAAAGAAAGGTAAAAAGGATTTCTTCAATTCTGACTTTAATAAATCCTCTCATGATGAAGTAGATTCTTTTGTTGCAACATTCACAACACATGTATCAGAAGATGTGTGGTATATAGATTCAAGTACCTCTTTCCACATGGCCTATCATAGAGGTTGGTTTTCAAAGTAAAAAGATTTTAATGGTTGGAAGGTGTATCTAAATGATGATACTCACCTGAATGTTGTTGGTCATGGAAGAGTTAATATCTGGTTCCTTGATGTCAGAGTGAAAGAAATTGATGGTGTCTTGCATATCCCTGGTTTGGTACGGAACCTACTTTTAATTAGCAAGCTAAGTGATGTGGGTGTGCAGGTTGTTTTATTTAAAGGTGGATGCAAGATGGCAAGAGGCTCTATGTTTCTTGCTAAGGGTGTTTAGATTGGCTGTTAGTTAAGATGAGAGGTGGGGGGGGGGGGGGGTGAATCATAAAAACTTCACCATACAATATATTCACCAGATTCAACCTCGGTAGCCTTTACTAATATGCAACTATGACTGCAAATCATTCAATACTCATAAATAGATACACTTAAAACATCATAACACATTTAACACTAGATTTAACGTGGAAACCCAAATAGGGAAAAACCACTGTGGGATTTCGGACCCACTAAGAAATATACCCTTCTAGAGTATGCTCGGTTAAAAGCTAATCTAGTTACAGATTACAAAAACACATTGCTAGATGTGACCGGGTTAAGGGATTTCCCTCAGACTTGTTAGAGTCTTGCACTTTGTTAGAAGTGACCCTGTCAAAGGATTTCAAACACTCATTTAGAATGTTACCTTGCCAGAGGGTTTACAAATAAGACTGTTAAGTCCACTCGGTTAAGAGATTTCTTGTCACTTACAAAATAAATCACAGTAATAAAATATATCTGCAACTTCATATCTGAAATGCTAAAGCAGATTCTATATGCTCAAAACAATCTTGTCATAAGACTTATCTTGCTTCTTGCTAGGCTTCTCAATCTGTTCTTCAATCTTCTGTGCTCGGTGATCACTACTGTCGTGTCACTTTTCTTCTATTTTGCTCACATGCATTGTTCATCAACAGTTTCTTATTTATGAACAATACCTAATCGCTTAATCTCCTTGATCACATTTCCCATGATCAATCTTAGCCATCATATCTTAAAATGTGACTAGGTTCATTGTATCCTTCGATTTGAAAACGTTTTACCTTGCCTTGGAACTTGTGGTAGGTTATGGCTGTTCAATCTGCGTTGTAGATCTTATCTCTTGTATTTTCAATGTCGTAGATCCTTAACAAACTTCTTGCACGATATACCAATCATCTGATCAACTCCAGCTCATTGGTATTCTACATTTAACAATGTATTTATCCATCCAATGCATTTTGTTATTACTCGATTGTTACTCGGTAAATACTGAACTTCACTCGGTAGATATTCTGCCTTCTTTAACCAATAGTGATAACCTTAGGGTTTACCGACTAGCATCTTTCTCGGTAACATAGAACAGTATCAAGCCTTAACTAATTCTATAGCTTGAACTCTTTTCTCTTTCTTGTTCAGTCTTTGAATACTCACATATAGGATATCAAAACAATCAAAACAACATAATCTCATCACTGTCTAACTCGGTAATAGTTGCCCATTGAATAACTTATTATTCCCCTTTTATTTTCACATTCATTCTGTGTCTCTTACCGACATCTTTATACTTATCAAAACATACTCATTAAGATATGGCAACAACATACTGAATCAGAAAATCAATTGCTTGACATCAATGACAAAATAATATTATTAAGATAGTAATCATCCTTTCTCAATTATATCAACAATCTCCAACAACCTTCTCAATATCCTCATACCAACAAACTTATTGAGATGCTAACAATCTCCTTTTGTGAAAATGCTAACAATCTCCCCCTTTGGCATTGATGGCAAAACCAACTTTAATGGCAATACCAACATGATTTATTTCAATTGATTCGGATTCAGATTGTTGTTTAAACTTCTCTGAAATTTTTTGAAATTCTCCCCCAGTCATTAGTCTTCTCCCAGCTTCTTCTGTTAGTTCCTTACAAATTAGTCTTCTCCCCATTTGACAACAGTGCCAAAAAAAAAAACTAATTCATGATTTCTTCCTTTGTGAAGTAATTTTCCTTGCAGTCTCATTCACGGTCAGAACATCTTTGTCTTCAATTACTTTTCTTGTACAACTTTAGGCAACCTCCTAAAGTGTGTAAAGCAGCATCAACTCATAAATAGTTATCCTTTAGATTCATAGAATTGATGCTTTCACTGAACTCTATCAGTGAGTACTAGATAGGGGTAGGACCCCTAATTGACTTCTGAGATACTCAAAAGTGTCCCTTGGCAATGGCTTTGTGAAAATATCTGCTATTTGTTCCTTTGAACTGATATATTCTAGTACAACTTTCTTCTCTTGAACTTCTTCTTTGAGATAATGATACTTTATAGAGATATGCTTTGTCTTAGAGTGCATTATCGGATTCTTTGAAATGTTAATGGCACTAGTATTATCATAGGATATAGTTACTAGCTCGGTAACTTTCTCATTCATACCTTCCAATAGTTGTTTGATCCATGCTATATTGGTACAATTCAATACTGCAACGATATATTCAGCTTCAGCTATTGACTGTGAAATGCATCCTTGTTTCTTGCTAAGCCAACTTACTAGTCTATCTCCCAAAAAGAAAGCTCCACCGCTTGTGCTTTTCTTGTCATCAATGTTTCCTGCCCAATCGGCATCAGTATAGACTTTTAAGTAAAAAACATTTCTCTTTTGATGCACTAAGCCATAATCTTCAGTGCCTCTCAGGTATCCGAAAATTCTCTTGACTGTTGTCAAATGAGTTTCTTTGGGATATGCAGAAAATCTTGCAACTATACCTACTACATGTGCTATATCTGGTCTGTTGTGAACCACATATTGCAACTTTCCAATCATAGA
Organism: Cryptomeria japonica; assembly: GCF_030272615.1. Lineage (NCBI taxonomy): Eukaryota > Viridiplantae > Streptophyta > Pinopsida > Cupressales > Cupressaceae > Cryptomeria > Cryptomeria japonica. The sequence continues at coordinate 229,869,894 of NC_081415.1, forward strand.
TCGGTAAAGTGCCTCATCAACAAATGCAGATTCATCACTCTTTGATAGTTTACAATTGGTAGTCATAGGAGTACTTACAGGTTTAGAATCCTCCATTCCAGATTTCTTCAAGATTTCCTTTATATACTTGGATTGAGTAATGAAAATCTCATTTTTCATTTGTAGTATCTGCAAACCTATAAAATACTTTATTTCACCGTTTAATGACATCTCAAATTCTTTGCACATTTCATTTCCAAAGTTCTTGCATAAGGAGTCATTACCACAAAAAAAATATCATCAACAAATATGGCTGAAAGTAGTATACCATTGTTTTCATCATTTTTCATATACATGTTGTTGTTTTCACTTGTCCTTATAAATCCAATCTTGATCAAATAAGAGTGCAGTCTTTCATACCATGCTCTAGGTGCTTTCTTTAAACTATATAATTCTTTGTTTAGCTTACATACCCGATCTTTATTCTTGTCTTCAATAAATCCTTCAGGCTGTTCAATATAAACTTCTTCTTCTAGTATACCATTCAAAAATTCAGATTTAACATCCATTTGATATACCTTGAAAATTTTGTAAGCAGCATATGCCAACAATGTTCTCACTCCTTCAAGTCTTGCCACAAGTGCAAAGGTCTCACCATAATCAATTCCTTCTTCTTGAGCATATCCTTTGCAAACTAGTCTTGCTTTATTCCGAATGACCTCTCCTTTTTCATTTAGCTTGTTTCTGAAAATCCACTTTGTACCGATTACATTTTTCTCTTTTGGTCTTGGGACCAATGTCCATGTTTCATTCTTCTTGATTTGTTCAATTTCTTTTGTCATAGCATTTATCCAATCTTCATTACTAATTGCCTCTTTTACTATCCTCGGTTCAAATTCAGATATCAGACATGTGTTTTGTCTCAGTTTGTTCCTTGTCATCACTAGATTATCCTTATCTCCTATAATATGACTTGATGCATGATTTCTTTTGACATACTTGGCTAATATGGGCTTGGTATGCTCTGTTTGATCTTCTTCATCACTCGGTAACTGAGTATTTTCTTCATTTTCTTCATCAACTTTCTTGGTAGGATTTCTCGATTGAACATAAACAAATTCTTCATAATTTTCTGGTTCTTTAGAATTTCCTTCATCATTTCTTTCTACAAATTCATCAATTTCCACATTTGCACTTTCTACTATTTTGTTAGATGATTTGATTAGACATTTAAATGCTTTACTTCTAGAAGAATAGCCAAGAAATGCTCCTTCCTCGCTTTTCTGATCAAACTTTCCATTTCTGTCATCTTTGTGAACATAACATCTACTTCCAAATATTTTAAAATAACTTACATTGGGTTTCTTATCATACCAGATTTCATATGGTGTCTTCAAAGTTCCTTTCTTCAATTGTACTCGGTTCAGGGTGTAAACTGCAATGCTGATTGCTTCTCTCCAAAATGTTTGAGGTACCCTCTTTTCTATCATCAGGGTTCTAGCACAATCTACAATTGATTTGTTTCTTCTTTCAGCTATCCCATTTTGCTGAGGTGTTCTCGGTGTAGACACTTGTCTCTTTATACCATGATCATTGCAAAATAGGTTAAATTCATCATAAATGAATTCTCCTCCTCTATCAGATCTTAGACATTTCAACTGTCTTCATGTTTCTTTTTCAACTCTAGCCTTATACCATTTGAATATTTAAAAGGCTTTTGATTTTTCTTTTAAAAACATAACTGACATCATTCTTGAGTAATCATCCACAAATAATATGAAGTATTTATCTCCATAATAACTTTGAACTTTCATAGGACCACCAAGATCAGTGTGCACTAGATTTAAAATTCCTTTAGAAGTGTAGGATTTAATTGTAAAGCTTGACTTTGTCATCTTACCCATCTGGCATCCTCAACATATTGCATTCTCTGGTTTTTCCAGGCTCGGTAGACCTCTTACTCGGTGCTTCTTACTTATTTTGATCAGGTTATCAAAATTTACATGACAAAACCTTTTATGCCATAACCAGGTATCTTCTAGTTTCACATACAGACAATTGTTCTGAGTTGAGTCAAGATGAAATATATTGCCTTTTGTTTGTGTCCCAGTAGCAGCCAGCTTTCCATGTTTGTCATGAACTTTGACACATCCTTTCTGGAATTCTATTCGGTATCTTGTATTCTTTAGTTGTGCTACACTCAACAAATTGTATTTCAAACCTTCAACCCAGTATACATCATCACATTTAACTTTGTCAAGAAGTGTTATAGATCCTTTACCTTTCACAGGACATGGTGCATCATTACCAAATCTTACATATCCTGTTACTATTTACTAAGTTGTCATTAGTTTTATGTCCAAAGTCATTCTATATTCCCTAGTCGGTTATTACTACCGGAATATTAAGTCGGTAAGCACAAAGCAGTCGGTTATAAAAGAAAGGAGTCACAAAGTTTAGTATACACCAAGTTGTCTACTGAGTAACGTTCTATGACTACCGAGCAACAAAGATGGTATACCGAGTTAATACACACCGAGTAAAATGTGTTACCAGATTCATTGAACCTAGACACATATGGGAAACGTGTTACAAAGATCGAGGAACAAGAAACCGTTAACACATTGGAAATTGCACTTATAGATTTTATATGATTTTGAGGACATCTGTCCAATGAAATAATTTTGTATGGTTATTCATTTAATGAATCATGTTTGTAAGATCGAAGCATGAACAAGATCATTGTTACAAGAGATGTATTTATCCAACATGAATTGAGGATCAAATATGTGTGTGAAGCAAGACATATGTGAAAAGAAAAATCATGGGAAAGCATTGAGTGTTATGACTGTTACGATTGACAGAGATACACAAAGGTCACCGAGAAGGATTTCAGAGCACAGTCAAGGAACAAAGTAAACAGAAAGGTTTACCGAGTTAATTTATGAGTTACCGAGGTATGTTATAAGCAAGGTAATTTCATTTTGGGCACATAGAATCTGCTATAACATTTCAGATGTGAAGTTGCAGATATTTTGTAAGATTTTGATTGTAATATTTTGAGTTGTAAGAGAAACCTTTAACAGGGTAAAAGACTCTAACAAAGTCTATAAATTGTAAAGCCTTTAACCAGGTGCAACATTTTAGAATAAGTGTTGTAAAATCCTTTAGCAAGGTAGATCTAAAGATCTTGATACTCCTAACAGGGTAAGCTATCATAAATAGCTAAACATGTAGCTCTAACCAAGCAACCTTTATTATTGCAGTAGTGAAGTTGTGGGTGTCATCCCCACCACAGTTTTTCTCTCTAACCAAGAGTTTCTGCGTAACCAAAATATATGTGTTATGGAGTGAATCATGTATGATTGTTATTTATTTGTTTTGGCATTATATTATGTTACAACAGTTTTCGGTTTATGCTTAACAGTAAAGTTATTGTTGAAGAAAAGATTTGAAGTACTGATTCACCCCTCCCCTCTCAGTACATTAGCTGTCCATACTAGGCCTAACAATTGGTATCAGAGCTTTAATCTTGAAAAAGGGTTTAACTGCCTAAAGAGAAAGGTCTTATCAATGGAAGGCTACAAACAATCTCGGAGAATTGTGAATCTTCAAAATGAATTGGATCATGTTAATCAAGTGATTGTAGACATGCGGAAACAAATGCAAAGATCACTGAAAGTTAGAAGAAGATTGTCTGATGATTTGCAGGACTCTCAAGAGTTGGTGGAACAAATTGAGACATCATCTGAGAACAGTATATTTGAAGAGACTGAAGAAATGATTGGAGCATTGAAAGAAAAAAACAAAGCACTGACTGATCAGCTAAAAGAAATGAAAAGAGAACATGAACATTTCAGCACACAGATGACTGAAAATCTTGATGCATTGAGGACAACCGAGGATAACATAAGAGATATAGAAAGAGAAAAACAACAGCTTGAAGCATTAGTGTCTGAAAAGAATGATGAAATCACAAGGATGGCTGGAATTCAACAAAATCTATCTGATCAATTGGGTTATGCACATCATGAAGCAAATCTAAAGGAAAATGAGAATCAAGCATTGAAACTTGAACTATCAAGATTGACCGATGAACTTGAAGCAGAAAAGAAGTCAAAAGAAACACTAAAGAAAAGTTATGAAGCATCAAGGATGTTGGATGAGCAACTAACTACAAGAAGACCCAAAAAAGATGCAGGACTCGGTTACAAAGGAAAAGACTCTACCGAGAAGGGAATCCACACTACCAAGAGAGGAGAATCATCAAAACAAGCTGGAAACAAGAAGAGCATCAAAGGAAAGAAGCCTATTCTCAACTACTGTGGAAAACAAGGACATACTACCAACATGTGCCAAATCAAAAAAGGTAAGCAACTGAATGTTGCTAGGTCTAATGGTTATTGCTACAATTGCAATAATTATGGTCACACATCTAATCAATGTAGGATAAAGTCTGCTAGCAATTATCATAAGGAAAAATTCAAAGGGTTTTGTAAAAACTGCAATAGATATGGACACAGTACCGAGAAGTGTTGGTTTAAGCAGAAGAACTATATGTGGTCTGCACACCGAGCAAATACTAGAGGCTATCGAACTCACGCTGATCTTAACCGACAGTATACTATAGTACCATGGGATTATAATACAAGGATATGGTGTGAATGCTGTGGAAGATATGGACATATAAGTGCCAACTGCTTTATAAGGTTTGGAGTGAACAACCAAAGATCATGGAGAAATCCTGGTATGGCATGTTTTCATTGTCACAAGGTTGGACACTTGGCTAGAGATTGCAGAGATCAACCTAGAGGAGATATTGATGAAATAAAAAGCAAATTCCAGATGATTTGGAAAAAGAAGGAAATTGTGTCAAATGAAGAAAGCACCTTACTACCGAGTTAGGTGCATCTATTCCAAATTAATCGGTAAAGGTATGAAGGGACTACATTCTCTCAAGGTTAAATCTTAACAGTTCCTATTTTATCATGTACTTAATTCAAAATATGCATAGCTAAGATGCATTAGCAAGTTTGAAATTTTACCAAGTCTTTTGGAGCACTAGTCAAGTCGGTAAATGCAGGAAGCCTATCAAGTCGGTAAATGCAAGAAGTCTGGCTACTCACTAAAAGAAAAAAAGTAAATCAGTTTAGTGGAATCGAGTGCATTTAATGTTTTTTGACCTAACTGCACGGAGCCTGATAAGGTAAAATGTGTACTTAAAGCTTTTTGTGCGGTCATTTTACACTTACCAAGTTTTCAAAAAGCAGAGCGAAGCGATTTGAAGGCGATCAAATCTCTTCCGAAGCGAAATTCAAGGTATTTATATCAATCACAACGCATTGTCAAGCAAGTTAACCGATCATATCAGTTGTGAATATTTATTTTATATTTACTAAGTGGAAAGCATCTGCTGGTTAAAAGTTTTCAAACCCTAAGGCTCTTTCGTCAGTGATTATCCAAAGTTTGAAATGACGCCTAAGATTCAAAAACCCGTTGTTGTTGAGAACATTGAGAAGCCCTCATTGAAATACTCACTACCTCCCAAAGTAGCATCTGAATCGGATGATAAAACTGCATTTTCACTCATTCCGGATAGGGTTTTATTAGTTGAGGATGTCAGATTCTTCACTAAGTGTCGTGTTGAGGAACTAGGTCACACAGAGATCAAGGACACATATGATGAATTGTGTACTGATGGAAAACTGGATAGCAAGTTTGAACATATGAAAATCAAGGGATTGACCGAAGCCCTAACCTACCCGCGAGTCTTCAAACCCCAATGGGTTAAATTTGTTTTGAGCAGAGTTCATGATGACTTTATGTGGTTAGAAGAGCAACCATTCAAGATCACCAAGGAAATCATCCACTTGATCACCGGTTACCCTATTTTTGACCATGTCTGAGCTCAGAAAATGATTTCACAGAAGGAACTGATCACTTTAACCGGAGTTGAATCTGATTGCAGAGGTCTGAAATTGAATAATGTCATAGATGCAGAGCTGAAGTTTGCAATTAGTGTCATAGGTTATCGTTTATTTCAATCGGCAAGGGAAAACAGTGTACCCTGTGCTGCTGTTGACTTAGCCTATAAAATTGTGAAGAAAGGTATGAAGATTGATCTATGCAAAGTGTTGTTGAAAAATCTATTTGAAAATCTCAACACCATAAGGAAGCCGAAGAAGAACAACTTGGAAAACACACTGAAGTTTGGATCACTTTTGGGAAGCATGTTTTTCTATTTTGAGAAATTCTTTCCATCAGTTGGTAATGTAGTTTGGGAGCTACACCGACCAATCACCCATCAAATCAATGACTTCATCAAACAACTAGGTGATAACTTCAATGAGATTATGGATGATTATTTTAGCAAGTTTCAGGAAAAGATGCATAACGGGTATAGGATACCACCACAGTTAGTGGAAAAATATAAGGACAATATATGTTTTGAAGTGGACACTGACTACTGCTATGTCAATGCGGTAGAATCAAGAACTCAGTCTTTGCCGCCTATGGGTTATGAGATTGATTTTGACATTACACAGCAACAGATAGATGTCTTTCTTGCACTGCCAAGGCATGCTACCAAGATCAGATACGGTACATATGAAGAAGTTAAAGAAAAAGTCAAAATGAGCATTGTAGTACCAAAGGCTACTAGGAAAGCAACAAAAATGATTAAAGCATTAACGAAGAAATTTGGAGAAGGTTCTTCCTCCACTCCTATCAAGAGTGTTCAAGTCATCACCGAGGAGGAATTTGAAGCCCAAGAAGCAGCTATTACATTGAGCACCGAGTTGCCAAAAGGAAAAATTTTTGAAAAGGAAGAAACAAGATACATCAGAGGTATCATTGACTCCTCCAGTGAAGCGCCCCAATACTAGATCATTTGTAGTGTCACCGAGCAAGAAACAAAAAAATGTTGCAGTTCCAAAGGTAACAAAAACTTATAAGAAGTCTACTCGGAGACTCATTTTGAATAAAGAGTCAAGTGACACCGAATCTGAAGACAAAAATAAATTTCAGATTGTCAAAAGCAAAAAGGAAGATGTACATAGTGTTGATAATTTTTGTGCCAATTTGAAACAATATGGTGGATTTGGAGCATTTAGGTATGTCAAATATGACTCTCTGACAGAAGAAGAAAAGAGGCAAATAGAAGAGTCAGTTGTATGCACACTTCTTAAATTCTGATTGGTCCCATTGGAAGTAACTAATTCTCTTCCAAAATCATTGTACTTACACATTGATAACAGGTGGAAATATGCTATGGACTCGGAAAAGAAGATGAGAGAAAGAAGTCTGGTACATCTCTTTCCAAACATGTCGGTAGATGAGATAAGTGAACATCTAAAAAACTACCACACAAACTTCCTGGTCAAGCAAAGAGCCTTGAAACTAATGAATGGCCTTTATCTTGAAGTACAGAAAGAGACAAAAGAAAAATGGCAAGAAATTTTTCGAATCAAGAGTGCTGATGAGCAAGGTGAAGTTGAAATAGTGGATATAACCAAGCAAGATCCCGTTGAAACTATACAACCTGATGAGGATGTCATGGATATCGAGGAACAGGAACAGGAACAGGAAATGATAGAAGGGAATGCTTATGCCAAACTGGTATCAAGTGAGTCAGTTTTGGAACAAGTCAAGTCCTATCCTCCGGTAAGTCAACATGTTTCAATCGAGACACCTCAGGCTACTAAACAAGGAAAAGAGGGTCACTAGTCTACAAAAGGAGAAGCTACTTCTCCCGAGCAGGGATTCACCTGAGGCTAAAGAAATTGACAAAAGTGTTGCCTCTACCGAGCAACCTACCGAGGGTGCACAAGCATCCCAAGCCATTGTATTAGTTCAACCGGTGAAAGCCTCCTCCTCTAAAGAAAAGAAAATGAAAAAGCATAGTTTCAAGTTAGATTTGTCAAAACCAATTGTGTTGTCGAATGTAGACATATCCAAATTAAAGGGGCAAGCACTTATTGAATTCGGTGAATATGCAAAGCCAAAGCCGAACAAGAAAAAAAAATGGCTATTCAAAAGAAAAACAGAGTACTTCAGAAGGTCAAAGCACTCTTAACAGAAATGCTACCTGAAGCTATAGTAATAAAAGATGCAGCCATCCATATTCATTTGGATGAACTCCTCACTAAAATAGAAGCATCTGGAGTAGACGCATCTGAATACCTAAGCAAATTGAAGGACAAAGAGCTCACTGCAAAAATGATTGAAGAGGTACAGAAAGCCATTGCTATTGGTAAAGTAAAACTTGTCAAATTTATTGCTGAGTTGTCCCCTCAACTTAAGCACATTCTTTATTTATTTCAGAAACTCTATACATTTTCTTTATTCATTAAATATATCAAGAATAAAATAGAAGTGATTGAGAAAGAGATCATTGATCTCTCCAATAAATTGACCACTGAGCCAAATTCTATTCAAAATTTCTATACCAAGTTACAAACGCTCATGGCTCAACAATTGGAACTTAGGAATGAAGAGCACAAAATAAGGATGGACATTATGACTCTTCAAACCTTATTCATTCCACACTTGTCCTCTATCCAAGAACAGATCAACAAGGCTACCTCCTTATCCACTCAGCCAAAGGGAAGCACTTTAGATGGTCTGATTTCACTATTAGTTGATATTACAGCTCAGAATTCACTCATGGTTAGTGTCAAGGATGCCCTCTCTGCCACTCTCACCCATGCAAGAACAAAGTATAAATCCATTTTTGACCAGTTGCCTCCACCGAATGGTAACTAGTTTTGATGTTTATCAAAAAGGGGGAGTATGGTGTATACAAGAGGAGTATACCGAGCAAATCAGCATATTCGAGTATACAGATAATTTTGATAGCGGGAGCAGTGATCACCGAGCAGTGAACCGAGTAGTGAATACAAAATATTGATCACAGCGCATGCATAATCGAAGTTATGTACAGTATATTGATAAGGGGAGTATATCTGAGTATACTATTTTATTGACAATTGTATATACTGTCAGTATAGTCAAATTTTGTAAGTATATAGATTTTTTTTGAGTTATGACTTTGAAAGAAGTTTTGTCAAACATTTCAAAACTAATGTCAAAAGGGAAGATTGTTACTATTTACTAAGTTGTCATTAGTTTTATGTCCAAAGTCATTCTATATACCCTAGTCGGTTATTACTACCGAAATATTAAGTCGGTAAGCACAGAGTAGTCGGTTATAGAAGAAAGGAGTCACAAAGTTTAGTATACACCGAGTTGTCTACCGAGTAACGTTCTATGACTAGCAAGCAACAAAGATGGTATACCGAGTTAATACACATAGAGTAAAATGTGTTACCAGATTCATTGAACCTAGACACATATGGGAAATGTGTTACAAAGATTGAGGAACAAGAAACCGTCAACACATTGGAAATTGTACTTATAGATTTTATATGATTTTGAGGACATGTGTCCAATGAAATAATTTTGTATGGTTGTTCATTTAATGAATCATGTTTGTAAGATCGAAGCATGAGCAAGATCACCGTTACAAGAGATCTATTTATACAACATGAATTGAGGATCAAATATGTGTGTGAAGCAAGACATATGTGAAAAGAAAAATCATGGGAAAGCACTGAGTGTTATGACTGTTATGATTGACAGAGATACACAGAGGTCATCGAGAAGGATTTCAGAGAACAGTCAAGGAACAGAGTAAACAAAAAGGTTTACCGAGTTAATTTATGAGTTACCGAGGTATGCTATAAGCAAGGTAATTTCATTTTGAGCACATAGAATCTGCTATAACATTGCAGATGTGAAGTTGCAGATATTTTGTAAGATTTTGATTGTAATATTTTGAGTTGTAAGAGAAACCTTTAACAGGGTAAAAGACTCTAACAAAGTCTATAAATTGTAAAGCCTTTAACTAGGTGCGGCATTTTAGAATAAGCGTTGTAAAATCCTTTAGCAAGGTAGATCTAAAGATCTTGATACTCCTAACAGGGTAAGCTATTAGAAATAGCTAAACATGTAGCTCTAACCGAGCAACCTCTATTATTGCAGTAGTGAAGTTGTGGGTGTCATCCCCACCACAGTTTTTCTCTCTAACCAAGAGTTTTTGCGTAACCAAAATATATGTGTTATGGAGTGAATCATGGATGATTGTTATTTATTTCTTTTAGCATTATATTATGTTACAGCAGTTTTCGGTTTATGCTTAACAGTAAAGTTATTGTTGAAGAAAAGGTTTGAAGTACCGATTCACCCCTCCCCTCTCAGTAAATTAGCTTTCCATACTAGGCCTAACATATCCTCCATCATAGTCTTCTAATTTAACAAACTTGTGTTTATCACCTGTCATGTGATGTGAGCATCCACTATCTATGATCCAAGAATCATTTTTATTTATGTGAGATATTAGGGCTTTTTCTTCATACCTTTCTTCATATGATCCATCTTTGATAGCCACATAAACAACTTCCTCTGTATCAGTCCCATCATATTTATCATCATTGGATTCCTCATCAGCTACTAGGCATGTCTTTCTATCTTTCCTTCTGAAGTCTCGTTGTCCTCTGTATTGGTTGTCTTTCTATCTGTCATCTTGGTATTCTCTCTTTTCACTAGATTCTTTGTCAGGACAGTTAGAAGCCATATGTCCTATTCTATCACAGTTAAAACATTTTAAAGGTAACTTTCCTTTATACTTACCTTTGCCTCTCGGCAACCTTCTGGCTAATAATGCTTCAAACTCTTCTTGCTTTTTGATTTCTTCATATAGTTTGTGTACATCTTCCATGTTTTTGCGAAATCTTTCACTTGCTCCACTATGATTTCCTTCAGTATACTTATACATTCTATCATTGTAATCATCAGATTCACCAATATGAAAAGAACTGGATGCAGATTCAACTTTATTTACCGAGGACCCACTGTTATCAAAATTGCTTACCGATAGTAGCATCCAAAGAGACTGGCATGTTTGGCACAGACCTTAATTCATTGATTATAGAGACTCGAATGGCATAAGCAGGTAGAAGTGTTCTAAGAAACTTACTTGTTACATCCTTTTCTTCAATAGTTCCTTCTACTCCTTTCATTTGATTGACAGTTTCCTTTAACCTTGTATTGTATTGGGTTATGTTCTCACCTTCATTCATTCTCATGGATTCAAGTTGACCTCTTAGACTGTCTACTTTTGCTCTCTGAACATGTTCATCACCACCATACACAGATATAAGCTTGGTCCACATCACTTTGGCATCATTACAGCCTTCTAGGTCATTAAACTCTGAGTCGGTTAATGCAGATGTTATTTCAATTATAGCTTGAATATGTTCTTGCTTTTCCTTTATCTCTTCCATTGTCATCGGGTTGGTGCTAAGTGCTATGTAATCATTCTCCAAATAATATGTTGCATATTCTCCAATTCCTGATAAATGCAGCTTCATCATTTTCTGCCATGTGGAGAAACTTGACTTGTTCAGCTTTGGTGCATCTCTTTTATACATCTTTGGATCTTGCCTCAAGTACCTTTAAACTTTTCTTCTGAAGTCCAAAGCTCTAATACCAATTGCTAGTTAAGATGAGAGGGGGGGGGGTGAATCATAAAAACTTCACCATACAATATATTCACCAGATTCAACCTCGGTAGCCTTTACTGATATGCAACTATGACTGTAAATCATTCAATACTCATAAACAATACACTTAAAACATCATAACACATTTAACACCAGATTTAACATGGAAACCCAAATAGGGAAAAACCACTGTGGGATTTCGAGCCCACTAAGAGATATATCCTTCTAGAGTATGCTTGGTTAAAAGCTAATCCAGTTATAGATTACAAAAACACATTGCTAGATGTGACCTGGTTAAGGGATTTCCCTCAGACTTGTTAGAGTCTTGCACTTTGTTAGAAGTGACCTTGTCAAAGGATTTCAAACACTCATTTAGAATGTTACCTTGCTAGAGGGTTTACAAATAAGACTGTTAAGTCCACTCGGTTAAGAGATTTCCTGTCACTTACAAAATAAATCACAGTAATAAAATATATCTGCAACTTCACATCTAAAATGCTAAAGCAGATTCTATATGCTCAAAACAATCTTGTCATAAGACTTATCTTGCTTCTTGTTGGGCTTCTCAATCTGTTCTTCAATCAGATCTTCAATCTTTTGTGCTCGGTAATCACTACTGTCTTGTCACTTTTCTTCTATTTTGCCCGCATGCATTGTTCATCAACAATTTCTTATTTATGAACAATACCTAACCGCTTAATCTCCTTGATCACATTTCCCATGATCAATCTTAGCCATCAGATCTTAAAATGTGACTAGGTTCATTGTATCCTTCGATCTAAAAATGTTTTACCTTGCCTTGGAACTTGTGCTAGGTTATGGTCATTCAATCTGTGTTGTAGATCTTATCTCTTATATTTTCGATGTCGTAGATCCTCAACAAACTTCTTGCATGACATACCAATCATCTGATCAACTCCAACTCATTGGTATTCTACATTTAATAATGTATTTATCCATCCAATGCATTCTATTATTACTCGGTTGTTACTCGGTAGATATTATGCCTTCTTTAACCGATAGTGATAGCCTTAGGGTTTACCGACTAGCATCTTGCTCGGTAACATAGAACAGTATCAAGCCTTAACTAATTCTATAGCTTGAACTCTTTTCTCTTTCTTGTTCAGTCTTTGAATACTCACATATAGGATATCAAAACAATCAAAAAAACATAATCTCATCACTGTCTAACTCGGTAATAGTTGCCCATTGAATAACTTATTATTCCCCTTTTATTTTCACATTCATTTTGTGTCTCTTACCGACATCTTTATACTTATCAAAACATACTCATTAAGATATGGCAACATCATACTGAATCAGAAAATCAATTGTTTGACATCAATGACAAAATAATATTATTAAGATAGTAATCATCCTTTCTCAATTATATCAACAATCTCCAACAACCTTCTCAATATCCTCATACCAACAAACTTACTGAGATGCTAACAATCTCCTTTTGTGAAAATGTTAACATTGGCAACTTGTATAAGTTGGATGAATGCACGGTTCAGTGTAATAGTGTTTTTGTGAAGTCTAGGAAAAGGGCTTTGGAATCTTCATCTTCACCATCAGGTCAAGAAGAAAAAAAGATTGTTGTTTCAACATTAGATGGTCATGATTTTTGGGTATCTAAGAGTGCAAATTCTTTGGAGAGGAAGCTCCCAATAAAGAAGATAATGTCATGGAACCAAAGTCTTGGTCATATTTGTGAGAAGGGCCTTAGAGCCTTCAAAAATAAGAGCCTTGTTGAAGGCCTTGATGATTGTAATCTTGAGTTCGACTTTTGGGAACATTATGTTTATGGTAAACAAAAAATTGTGTTTCTTTTTATTCCAGTTCTCATAAGTCTTATGGGGTTTTGGATTATATTCATTCAAATGTGTAATGGTCCTATTAATTTTCCTTCAATATCTATATCTATGTATTTTTTCTCTCTTTCATAGATGACTATAGTAGGACATTTGTGTTTTCCTCATAAGTAAATCTAATTTTTTAGTTGGTTTAAGGAATTCAAATCCATGGTTGAAAACCAAAGTGATAGAAAGATTGAGTGTTTGAAAACTAACAATAGCGATACGTTTGGTTCAACAAAATTTGACAGCTTCAGTAAGGACCATAGGATTGAAATTCTTAAGACAACTTCATACGGCCCACATAAAAATGGAGTTGCAGAGAGGATGAACAAAACATTGATGGAGAGGACTAGGAGTATGCTAAGTGGTGTTGGGATTAAATAAATGTTTTGGGTTGAAGCTTTAACCACTACATGTTTCTAATTAATAGATCTCCTACTTCTAGACGCTAGTTGAAAAGATTGTTGCAAGGTGTGCACCCTTGGTCTCCTTGTGTTGTGTAGTATAGTGCTCAGTTTTGTGACATGAATTAATTGACTCTTGTAGATTCATTAAATCTTGTTGTATTGTGCATTAACAAGTCATTCTTTTGGTGCAACGACAACCATGTTTCTAACAAGTGGTATCAGAGCCTAGGTCATGGGTTCAAACCTCTCACTTGCACTAGAGGGATTGTTGGAAGGTGTGCACCCTTGGTCTCCTTGTGTTGTGAAATGCAGTGCTCAGGTTTGTGACATGGCTTAACTACCTCCCGTGATTCATTAAATCTCACAATTGTATCGAGCATTAACAGGTTGACCTTTTCAAAGTCTTTGGTTATGAGGTATATACATGTACCAAGTGAGAAAAGATCAAAATTGGAGAAAAAGAAAGTTAAGTGTATCTTCATCGGCTATGGTATTGGTGTGCAAGGCTACAAGATTTGGGATCCATTTATAGAGAAGGTTCTCTATAGTAGAAGTGTAATCTTTCATGAGTTGAAACCTTCCACTATTGATTTGTGGCCAAAGAAGGAAGAGAAACAAAAGGAGGTAGTTCAAATTCCTTCTACCCCTAAGAAAGAACTGCGAGCTCCTAGTGGACTTGATGATGAGAAGAGCTCAAGAAGATTTGAAAGTTCTAAAGAAGAGTAAGAACCTCAACCTCAACAATTGAGGTGGTCTACCCATGATAGGCGATGACCTGACATATATGGTTATTCATTTGAAAGGTTTGGATATTCTTTGTTGGATTATAGTCGTATATTTACTTTGATTGCTAACATTGATGAGCCTAGGACTATTAGAGAGGCTATGGGTATGTGTGATGTAGATTCTTGGATGGAAGCCATGAATTTAGAGATGGCTACATTGAATAAGAATGATACTTGGGATCTAGTAACTTTTCCTAAAGGACATAAACTTGTTGGATGTAAATGGGTATTAAAAAAAACAAGGTCTAGATGGTAGTGTTGAGAAGTACAAGGCACCGTTGGTCATGAAGGGGTACTCTCAGGTGGATGGTATTGACTATGGTGAATTCTTCTCTCATATAGCTAAGCTGACATCCATTTGATCTTGTTATCACTTGAAACAACTTATGACTTGGAAGTTGATCAGATGGATGTGAAGACAACGTTCCTTCATATCGATTTGAAGGAGGCAATTTACATGTCACAACCAAAGCATTTAATTGAAAAAGGTAAAGAGAACCTTGTTTGTAAGTTGAAGAAAGCTCTATATAGTTTGAAACAATCTCCTAGAATGTGGTATCAAAGGTTTGACACCTATGTGTTGTCTTCAGGACTTATGAGATCTAAATATGACCATTATGTGTATTATAAATTTGAAAATGGTCACATTATTACCATAGTCTTGTATGTGGATGATACCATAGTCTTGTATGTGGATGATATATTGTTTATTGGGAATGGTAAAATAATGATTTCAAATTTGAAGTCTTCATTAGCAGCATAATGTGAAATGAAATATCTAGGTGCAATGAGATATATTCTTGGGTTTGAGATCTTTAGAGATAGAGATATCAGAAAGCTTTGGATGAGCTAAAGTATTTTATTTTGTGTTGGAGAGATTTAACATGACAACTTGTAGGTAGTTAGTTGTTCCAGTGTTACAAGGGACAAAAATTTCTATGGAGATTTGTCCAGATTATCCTATTGAGATGGAGGACAAGTCTAGAGTACCTTATGCAAGTGTTGTTGGTAGCTTGATTTATTTTATGATTTGTACGAGGCTAGACATTACTAAAGCAACGCGAGTCCTTAGTCAATATATGCTAATCATGGTAGGGTGCATTGGGATGGGGTTAAGAGAGTGTTTAGGTATTTGAGGGGTACTTCCAAGTATTCCTTGTGTTTTTATGGTTATGCTACTAGACCTCGACATTCAATTTGCATTTGTGTATATGTGAATTTGGATTGGGTAGGTGACATTAATAGTAGAAGAACCACCAATGGATATGTTTTCATGATGTTTGGTGGTGCTATCAATTGGATGAGTAAGCAACAAGCTATAGTCGCTTTGTCCACTATAGAAGTAGAGTTCATGACAGCTAAACATGCTTGTAAGGAAGCCATTTGTCTTACAAGATTGTGCTCAGATATTGGTTTTGATGTAGGTCAGATTACCATCTATTGCGATAGCTAAAGTTAATCAAAGAATCCTACTTTCCATGCCCGAACAAAGCATATTGATGTATAATTTTATTTTGTTCATGATTTGATGGAAGATGGAAAGGTGAAGTTGGAGAAAGTTGATACTTTGGTGAATGATGCAGATGCACTAATGAATCCTGTGAGCACTGAGAAGTTTAGATGGTGTGTTAGTTCTATGGGCCTTGGAGCCTTGAGTAGATGATAGATTTTTGACTCTTGACAGGTCTTCGACAAGTGGGAGAATGTTGGGAATAAGGTGTCTCAACCTTAGAGTCTAAACATGTTTAAATTATTTATTTTATTGCACCCACTTTGTAAGTCATAAAATTAGGGGACTACTAGCATAGGTTTCTATGTTAGAACTATGATAGTTTATTTTATTTAGTATAACGATTAATAGGTTGGTGGAAGAGTGATGAAGAGTTATTATTTGGTAATGGGTATTTATGGTGGATTTCACTTTTAACAAGTGGTGTAAGGTAAGTGTTACATATAGAAATGTGACCGTTATGGACGAGTTTTGCATTGTTGCATTGGAAGTTGCTATGTGCAATGTATCATGGGTATAGCAAGTTGTAGTTTATGACACCACATACCTTTTTGGCCATGGACACTTTTCTCTTGTGTTGAGCTCTATAAATATGTGGCTTCTTTGTGTATTTTGTATGATAGGTTGGACATCTTCTAAGAAGCTTTGATGTGACGAATATTCTATTGAATTCTCTGTTGTGTCTACTCCTAAAAGAGTATTGGCTCTAGGCATTGTATTGTAACCGTTGGTGTTGCTAATAATACAATTGAGTCTATCTTTTGGAGTGTGGGTTTTTTCTCGAAAGGGTTTTCCCATGTAAATTTGAAGTTGTGGTTTTATTTGTTTAAATATGAATTTATATGTGTTTATCTAATTTGCAATAGTTTAAGAGTTTGTAAGAAATTTCTGCATCATCTCTTCTACTAGATTTAGCATTTGGAAGCGTTATTCCACACTTTGGCTTCCTTTTAAGAAGAAATACATTCCATTCAAAAAACTAAGAAGTCAAGTATGCTAATCGAGATGGATATTAAAGAAGCATATGATCGGGTGGAGTGGCAATTCCTCTTTAAAGTTCTAGCAGCATTTTGATTTGCAAAGCTATGGTTGGATTGGATATTCAATTGTGTGGCCAGTCTGAGATTCTTAGTGCTCTTCAATTGATCACTAGAAGGTTTTTTGAAGCTTCTAGGAGGCTGAGACAAGGGGACCCAATGTCACCATTTCTCTTCATCATCATGGTGGAGGCAATGAGAAGAGCTATAAACTCATCAACAATAAAGGGGAAGATCAAAAGGATACAAATAACATCAAACATTCCTTCTATAACACATTAACAATTTGTTGATGATACATTACTTTTGAGGGAGGTTGAAAGAGGAGAAGCAAGAGAATTCAAGAAGATATTGAATGTTTATGAGGAAGCTTTGAGACAAGAAGTGCATAAGGATAAGTCTAATTTTTTTTTCATTCACACCAGTACACGAATGAAAAAACATATTATGAGAATTCTAAACTTCAAGAAGGGTTCCTTGCCTTGTAAATATCTCAGATGCCATTAGTTGAAGGCTAAAGGATGAGTCTACTAGGAGAGAAGATAGAAAATAGATTGGCTTCATGGAAAGGAAAATGGTTATCATGGGTAAAAACAATAACAATCCTCAAAGCTATTATTTCTACTCTATAAATCTATTTAATGTCTTGTATGGCTCTTTCGGTAGGCGTAAGTAAGAAGTTCAACTAGAATATGAGAAAAAAAATTCGGCAAGGGAGTTCAAAACAAAAGAAGATATTGTTAATTACTTGGGAAAAGATGTGTAAATTTAATGTTGTCGAGGTGTGGGATTGCAAGACTTGGTGAAACAAAACATGGCATTAGGGGCCAAGTTGGTTTGAAAGATGTATTCCAAATAGAATATAAAATAGATAAAGTACTTCAAAACAAATATCTAGATGAAGTGGAGTTGAGTATAATTTTAGCAAGAATAATTTTGCGAGACTCGAGAATTTGGAACTTTTTGGGTAGTTGTCACTCCCTAATTACAAAAGAAAACTTTGTATTCTTGATATTGATAGAAAAAGCTATGAGTATGCTAAGTGTTAGTCTAGAACAAAGGATTTGGGTTGAAGTTGTTGTCATTACTTTCTACTTGATTAACAAGTCTCCTACATCATGAGTTATTCTTGATAAAATGCCTATGGAGGCATGGTTGGGTCACAAACCTTCATTAAAACATCTTAGAGTTTTTGGTTGTGAGACATATGCAGATGTACCAAAAGAGAAGTGAACAAATTTGGAGAAAAAGGCTATGAAATGTATATTAATCGAGTATACTTATGGTGTAAAAATATACAAGCTTTGGGATCCTATTGTACAATAGGTAATATATCTAGTAAAAATTTTATTTTAGAAAAACTAAGCCTTCTTTTGTTACATTGCAGCCAAAATAAAGTGAAAAGAAATATGTGATACAACTTCCTTCTACACTTGAGAAAGTTGAATTGAGGCTCCCAAATAGACAAGAAGTTGAGAAGAGATCATCTATCTTTGAGTCTTTAGAATAGGAGGAAGAACCTCCAAATTAGCTCATTTGAAGGTTTGTAAGGCATAGACATCCACTTGAAAGGTATTCATGTGATGATTGGAGATGTATTTTTTCTTTGAATACTAACATGGATGGACCCATATTTTATATAGAAGAGGCATTAGGTATGAATGACGTAGAATCCTAGAAGGTTGCTATGGATGAAGAAATTGAAGCTTTGAAAAAGAATGATACATGGGCCTAGTACCATTTCTTGAAGGATGTTAACATGTTAGTTGCAAATGGGTGTTTAAGAAAAGATTGGTTCATGTGGGGGATTTCAAAAGTACAAAGCACGATTGGTTACAAAAGGTTACTCTCAAGTCAAGGGTGTTAATTATAGTGAGATATTTTCTCTTGTTGTAAAAATTACATCTCTTAACTTTTTTTCTTTCTATTGTTGCTTCTCATGATCTAAAGGTTGAGAATTATTTATATGAGAGATAGAACACCATGTGGTCAAAGGTAAAACTGAGTTGGTTTGTAAATTAAAGAAATATTTGTATAGCCTCAAATAGAAACCTATAACGTGGTACTATAAATTGGATACATATGTGTTGATTCTAATATTTGAGCATTTTAAATCACATCATTATGTTTATTATAAAACTAATGGTGATCATTTCTTGTTTATTAAATTATATGTTTTAAATGATATATTATTTATTGGTAAAGGTAAAAGAATGATTTCAGGACTAAAGTCTCAACTTACAATTTAATTTGAAATGAAACATTTTGGTGTAGCTAAACACATTCTTGGGATGAAAATTAAAAGAGATAGAGTGAGTACAGAGCTAAACTTGGTTGAAGTAAGTTAATTTAGATTTACCAAGGTTTAACATGTAGGATATAAATCGTTATGTGTTCCTTTTATAGTTGGAATGAAGTTATCTTCTTCAAATTGTCCAACATCCCTATCAGGGATGAAAGATGTGAATATAGAGACTTACCAAAGTGCAGTTGTAAGTTTGATGTATGATGTGATCTATACTAGAATAGACATTATCCAAGAAGTGTGAGTTATTTCAAAATATATGTCTACTCTTGGTAAAATTCATTGGGATGTGGTTAAAAGAGCCTTTTGGTATTTGAGGGGTACCTTAAAGTGCTATTTATATTAGCATGGTAATATGATATGAGATGAAAATTCCCCTAATATTCATGGTTATATGGATTCAAACTAGTAGATGATGTTGATAGCAAATAATCAGTCAATGCGTTTGTGTTTACTTTATTTGGTAGTGCAATTAGTTGGATGAGTAAGTGATAGGTGGTGGTTGCTTTATCCACCACTAAAGTTGAGTATTTAGTAGCTACTCATGCTTCTAAAGAGGTCATTTGGCTTAAGAGATTGCTTTTAGATATCAGAATAAAACAAGGTGCAATGACAGTTTATTGTGACAAATATAGTGTGATCTTTCTAGCTAAGAACCCAACATTTCATGCTAGGACCAAGCAAATTGATGTATAGTATTAGAGAAGTTCAGATAGTGTTTGGAGCATATGGGCCTCTTAGCTCCTAGTAATAAAATCATGGTGTTAATAACCCCTTGGCTCTTGCAAGGTATTTGCCAAGTGGGAGAATATTAGAAAAATGGTGTCTCAACCTTATAATTACAAAATGTTGCTATTTAGAGTAAGTTTATATTTGAGCATGAATTAGTCCAAAATTTTCCCCAGAGCTACAAATTTGCTAAATAAGCATGATGGAAATTTTTATCTAAGATTATATCTAGATTTGAAGATATTAAAGTTTCCATTTTTTAATTTTTTAAAGTCTAGTTTGAGGCACTTAGATTCCACTTTTGGGCCTTAAAGTGGTTATAAATAGAGAATAAAATTATAGATTTATAGAGCATTTCATGATCTTTTTGGCAATTCAAATAGTTTATCAATCAGAATCCCAAATCAAAATTATGGCCTCTAGAATTAGGCTCTCTCGAATTGGAAAATGTGAAAAATGTGTTAGACACATAAAAGGATTGTAAGAGGGGCTTACACATGTTGATGTGTATTTTGATGCATCATAGCAAATACATGGTTGGATATAAAATTGAGCACCACTTTTTTGGTGGTTTTAGCTCATAGTTTTGTAATATATTTTGATGATTTTATGAATGTATCCCCTATATATTAGGTGCATGAATGGATGTTGTGTGTGAGAGTCTTATAGATATTGAATTGCTTCTAGACCTTTCATGTGAAAATATTACCCTACAAGTATATTGTAATCTTGTTTATTTTTTAATAATATATTGCGTGAATATTGGAGTGTGGTATTTTTTTCCCAAAAGGGTTTTCTCATGCAAATTATTTTGCTATGGTATGAATGTTATTTATGTATATTTTTATTTAATTTTTCTAACTATTGTAAATATCTAAAAATTTATTACATAACCCTCCTCTTAAGGTTAGTTTGGAAGTCATTTTGCTACATTAGCTTCCTTACATCCATGACTAGTAAAGGGGATCCACAATATCCAATTCCTATCAAAGAAAGCCTTGTTGAGGCATAAGAGATAGATGTGCCCACATCCCAATTTTGATTAGTAAGAAATACAAGGGAATCCCAAGTCCAATGGCTAACGAATAAAGGTATTGTCAAGTCATCAAAGGATTTGATGTCTGTCTCTTAGATCAAGTGGGCATGACAGTATGTGAGGTCTAAAAATCCATTGATAGCTAGGACACTCCAGATGATGTATTTTATCACCTAGCACATTGCAACATTATTAATACCTACAACTACTAGATTTTGATTGAATAAGCTCAAGAATTGATTTTGATGTGTTTTGGCTTGGATCCAAGGGGGAAATGATGGTACCCATGCCTTATTCAATGATGTGAAAACTATTTCATTAAAATGCTATTCTCTAGGCCATTTTTAGTAGATTCCTTGAGCGGATTTGATCTACTCAATGACCATTAATGAAAGAAAAATTTCTCCATGTGCCTCAATCAACCGAATTAGGTGGACACATGTCTACATTTTGTTGGCTAAGGTAGGGGTAGGGATTTCTCTCTAGCTTTTCATATTTTCTTTAATTAGCACCTCTATCTAAATTAATTTCATTAATACTTGTTTAATTATATTTGATTAGCTTGATTACTTTAAAGAGTGTGTATTCGTTTTCTTCAAAAGAACACTTAAAACTCATTCTTATATTAATATTAATCTTTTTAAAATTTAAATTATTTCCTAATAATAAAATCATGGTGTTAATAACCCCTTGGCTCTTGCAAGGTATTTGACAAGTGGGAGAATATTAGAAAAATGGTATCTCAACCTTATAATTACAAAATGTTGCACTATATAGAGTAAGTTTATATTTGAACACGAATTAGTCCAAAATTTTCCCCAAAGCTACGAATTTTCTAAATAAACATGATGGAAAAGTTTTATCTAAGATTATGTCTAGATTTGAAGATATTAAAGTTTCAATTTTTAAATATTTTTAAGTCTAGTTTGAGGCACTTAGATATTTTAAATATTTCAATTTTTAAATATTTTAAAGTCTATTATCCTCTACACTTAAGCTAAACTTAGGCATTTAATAATTATTCTAATTATTAAATACACATTATCCATTTAGGGTTTCTTTAGGGTTGCACACCTTTAGGGTTGCTAATCTCCTTTTATAAGGATTGTATTGTACTTTTTTATTAATTCCCTCTCTGAATGATAATCTTTTTTTTTCAGAGCCATTATTGCTTTTTTGCCTCCATTCTTCTCTTGTGACATGTATTTTGCTTGCAGGTGTTCTTGGGATCTCTGAAGTTGTATTCTCAACTTCTTCATGGTATCAGAACACCATGCACCCCCGCCTTTGTGCTCCCTCAGGCTACAGCAGGGCCGACAATTTTTGTCGAGCCCCTGTCGCTCACTTGCTCGGCCACCTCCCGGCCGCTGCCTTCTGCCCACCACCTTTCGACTGCTCCACCGACCCAGTTGCCTTCCAAACCCCTGGCTCCCACCTCCCGGCCGCTATCGCCATCGAGGCCCCTGCCCACCGGATTTTTCTCCGGAAGCTCCTTTCCCGGTGCCCGACGATATTTTCCGACGATTTTTTCGGTCGGCGATATTTTTTTCAAGCGACGGATTATTTTCAGCAAGTAGGGAATATTCCAAGAATATTTTGTTGATGTCAGCAGTACAGACAACTTTGTATGGCCCCTGAGATCCTCTTTGTGCCCTAAAAGAGGGTTTTTTTTTTTGGCCATAACTTGGACATAAGATATCATTTTTTGGCAAACGAGATATCATCGAAAAGCCGGTTTCATCTACTTTCAAAATTTGTGGTTTTTAACACCTAGTTTTGTTGCTAGTACATTCTACAACCATTTGAGTTTAGAGGTGTTTTCAGTCCCCAGCTCATATCTTTTTGCCAATTTCTTTGTTTTTTGCGATTCCAGCGGCGTTGGGACAGTGTTTCAGATCTCTTCACAGTCATCCATGCACTTTTTCCATATTTTACTCCAGGTACATTTTATTCTATTTTTTGTGTTTTCACATTAGTGAATTACTTGGACATATCAAATCGTGGAAGCTTCTCATTTGTGTGGGATGACTTGTTTTTTGTTGTTCTTCATGTATTTCCAGCCTTTTGTCTTCTTTGAGCATTGTATACATCATTTTTGTAAGCATTTTCATTTTTGCAAACACATTGAGATAAAGTGCCACTATGCCTTACGTGCTTGGGATCTTGCACATCTTGTGCCTTATTGTACTCGCACTCCATTATAAAGTGTCATGGGGGGTTTGATGTTTACCTTTGTTTGCCATCTACCTTTGTCACATGAGTGTTCCTTCCATGACATTAGCCTCATGATGTGTGCCAAGTGAGTTTTCCTTCCACGACACTAGCCTTTATATGTGTTTGTACTTTTTGTTGTACTCTTGATGTTCCTGGTTCTTCATCATGCAATTTTTCTTGGCATTCAGTTTTAGTGTACCTGTCACCTCTCCCTTGTCAGCATTATGGGGGGTTTCTCTTGTTGGTTGTTGGTTCTAATTCTTCCTTGGTTCGTTGGAGTGAGCTATGTATTCAATATTTGTTCCTATGTACTAAGCAGATGCAATGACTGGTTACCTATGCATTTCGGTGAGATGGATCATTTACCATACGGACACTCTTTCATTCTTATTTTTGGAGGCAACCTTCCATCTTCGATTGATTAGCTCTTCAAACTTTGGTGTTTTTTGCCATCTGTATCTTTGAGTTCAGTTGTTTGCCTTGTTTGCCATCTGATTCGAGTAATGTTATTTGAGGGCACTCATGTAGATTACAGTCTTCTCTATCTGACCATCTTCTATTTCAGTGGAGGTTCTTCAGATCGACAATTATTCTTTGACAGTGTTTGCAGCTTCATGCTTCAGTGGTGTTCTTCATGTTCATCCTTTGATCCTGTTTTCTGGAACATTCTCTAGTTTGGAGGCTTCTTCAGTCCTTCACTAGCCTTCATCTCTTTTTGGAGTAGAGTTTTTTCCCATGAGGTTTTCTCTATTTCTCCACTTTATAGAGATCTTTTGTACTTGGGTACCTCATCAGGCCTAGTTGTCGGGTTCCATTGTTACTTTCATGCATTTTGTTTACATACATTTCTTAGTCCTTAGTTGTTTTTAGCTACTCCCCAAGTTCATCTTAAGGGGGGGTGTTAGAGTTATCATGTATTAGTTAATAATTATTTATTTAATTATTAGTCTATTATCCTCTACACTTAAGCTAAACTTAGGCATTTAATAATATTGTAGGTATTTAATAACTATTCTAATTATTAAATACACATTATCCCTTTAGGGTTTCTTTAGGGTTGCTAATCTCCTTTTATAAGGATTGTATTGTACTTTTTTATTAATTCCCTCTTTGAATGATAATCTTTTTTTTCAGAGCCATTATTGTTTTTTTTGCCTCCATTCTTCTCTTGTGACGGGTATTTTGCTTGCAGGTGTTCTTGGGATCTCTGAAGTTGTATTTCTCAACTTCTTCAATAAAATAATATCTTTATAGAGCATTTCACGATCTTTTTGGCAATTTAAATAGTTTATCAATTAGAATCCCAAATCAAAATTATAGCCTCTAGAATTAGACTCTCTCGAATTGGAAAATGTGAAAAATGCGTTTAGACACATAAAAGCATTGTAAGAGGGGCTTACACATGTTGATGTGTATTTTGATGCATCATAGGAAATATTTGGTTGGATACAAAATTGGGCACCACTTTTTTGGTGGTTTTAGCTCATAATTTTGTAGTATTTATTGATGATTTTATGAATTGTATCCCTTATATATTAGGTACCTGAGATGGAGGTTGTGTGTGAGAGTCTTATAGATGTTGAATTGCTTCTAGACCTTTAGTTGGTGATACTCGTGTGAAAAGATTACTCTGCAAGTATATTGTAATCTTGTTTATTTTTGAATAATATATTGTGTGAATTTTGGAGTGTGGGATTTTTTTCCCAAAAGGGTTTTCCCATGCAAATTATTTTGTTATGGTATGAATCTTATTTATGTATATTTTTATTTAATTTTTCTAACTATTGTAAATATCTACAAAGTTATTGCATAACTCTCCTCTTAAGGTTAGTTAGGAAGTCATTTTGCTACCTTAGCTTCCTTACATCCATGACTAGTAAAGGGGATCCTCAACATCCAATTCCTATCAAAGAAAGCCTTGTTGAGGCATAAGAGATAGACGTGCCCACATCCCAATTTTGATTAGTAAGAAATACAAGGGAATCCTAAGGCCCAATGGCTAACGAATAAAGGTTTTATCAAGTCATCAAAAGATTTGATGTCCATCTCCTAGATCAAGTGGGCATGACAATATGTGAGGTCTAAAAATCCATTGATAGCTAGGACACTCTAGATGATGTATTTTCTCACCTAGCATATTGCAACATTATTAATACCTACAACTACTAGATTTTGATTGAATAAGCTCAAGAATTGATTTTGATGTGTTTTGGCTTGGATCCAAGGGGGAAATGATGGTACCCATGCCTTATTCAATGATGTGAAAACTATTTCATTAAAATGCTATTCTCTAGGCCATTTTTTAGTAGATTCCTTGAGCGGATTGGATCTACTCAATGACCATTAATGAAAGAAAAATGTCTCCATGTGCCTCAATAAACTGAATTAAGTGGACACATGTCAACATTTTGTTGGCTAAGATAGGAGTAGGGATTTCTCTCTAGCTTTTCACATTTTCTTTAATTAGCACCTCTATCTAAATTAATTTCATTAATACTTGTTTAATTATATTTGATTAGCTTGATTACTTTAAAGAGTGTGTTTTCCTTTTCTTCAAAAGAACACTTAAAACTCATTCTTATATTAATATTACTCTTTTTAAAATTTAAATTATTTGAAACTTTAAAAATATTGTTAAAAGAACACTTAAATAATTTTAATTCATTTTTTTATCAAAATAATAGAAAAGGAAGAATAATACAATATAAGGCAGTAAAATGACTGCCATTTAATGGTTCTCTCTCTAGAATCTAGAATTATTAAAATAGGATGAAGTATCAATGTATTAAAGAATTCTTATTGCAGTTCTCACTTGTGAAGCTATCATGAGAGTTGATGTCAACTGAGAATAATTTCCACTGTACTTTATCTATTATACTATTTCAAAATAACTTAGATCAGCACATAAACCAATGTTAAAGATGCCTAAATAGACTCCCAAATCAACTCAAATGAAAAAATAATCTTCTTCATAAAAATCTAGAACAATGTGTGGGTGCCTGGCCTCTATGTACATGGGTACCCACCAATTTGTACCCAGATGGAGCAATCTGATTCCATTTTCTCAAATGTGAATGATTGCTCATCAAGCCCACTCTTCAAGCCTTCATTGTGAAAACCCATGCACTAATTCCTTGAAATAGACCTCTCAGAGTCTTTTGCAAATTTATTAACTCTAAAGTCATTTATTGGACCCCACAATTGTAATTGTCAAAACCCAAGCACTAATTCCTTGAAATAGACCTCTCAGAGTCTTTCTGTAAATTTATTATCTCTAAAGCCATTTATTGAACCCCACAATTTCATGACAGATCTTTTGGTAATCTTCTGGTCTTTTGAAGGGTATTTGTCAATTTTAAAGTGGGTCTTATTTAGAAATTGGAAGAAATTTCTGTCGAAAGTTTCTTTGGTATTAGATTTCCACAATCTATGTCAAGTTTTTTGATTTGATTGTGTGCGACATTTTTAATCATCAATCTTTCTGATCACATTTCGTGATCCATCATCTTTCACCTCCATGAATGCTCTTACATCCTAATGATGGTGGATCTTCAGTTCAACGTTGATTTAAAAATCTTGCACACAATCAAATCCAAAAGCTTATATACAATATAGAAAAAATACTTTTAATCTCACTACACTTTTAATTTTTAACAGACCTTATCTGTTGGTTAATTTCTTTCGGAATTTTTAGTACAAAAAAATATACCAAATTGATCAGGGTTGCAAAAATGTTTCTTGGAATACCCAACAGGGTTGCAGCACTTCTGTCAAGGAATCATTGGCAAAATATATAGCTAGTCCAAGTTTTGAGAACATTTTGAACTTAGCAAGTTCACTGTTAAACTAGTTTTCATGGTGCCATCCAAGGTACCATAAAGAACAGTTTATGTGGTGGATTATACATATGGAAAAAAGGGTAAATTAAAAAATGCAAATAATATATTAAAAAATATACCACCTTACAATATTTTAAAAAAGAAAGAACACAAATTCATAGAATTTCCAATGAACATGTATGCCCAGGCCCCACATACAATTTTAATCTTTTATTTACAATATTTTAATAAAATATATAATTTTTAATTTTTTATAAATAGGCTGTATAGCCAGCTCCATGTAACCTTAATCTATATTGCCTGCTATTCTCATAAACCTCACTCTTCTGTAAATGTAGCTGTTCCTTTTATGCTGATTCTTGCAGCAGTCTTTGTAATTTGTTACTTTTTTAGGTGTTCAGCACAGTCTTTGTAATATGTGATGCTTCGTAATTTTTTAAGCTTCTTCTAATGAAAAAATGCAATTTAAAGCTTGACAAATATCAATGCAGTCAAGGACTCGAGAACATATAATGTTTTATGGATTTGGAAATATATAGAACTACATACACATTACCCAATTGCTGAGAAATCTTCAGTCTCATTGTACAGATATCTACATATATCATGCACAGACGCACGCAATAAGAGTAAATATACAATAGTCAATCAGATTGAGAGATGGATTATGTCGGCACAGCTGATTGAGAGATGGATTATGTTAGCACTACTGGTATACCAGCATTAGCAGGGAAAAATTACAAAATCTGCTGTAAGACTGAGAGTTAAAAATCAATTCTACCACTACAATGATTGTTAAAATCATCAAATCAATCGTCATGTATTTGATCACACCAGTGAGAACTTGTTAACGTCAGACCCTGCAAGTGAAGTGTGCGAGCTGGCTTATACATGTGAATAACATTCAGTATAACCAAAACTCCCTGCAAACTTACCAAACTCATTTCATGAATTCTAATTAAGATTGAATTGAAAATCACAATGAAATGTTGTTAGGCTGAATTGAAACATCCCTGTAACCTTAGACTGTATTGAAACTCTCAACTGGGTTAGACAGTTCAAGTAGGTAAGAAGTTTGAAAACATTCTGCAGCATCCTGCAAACGCTCTTCCATCTTGTGAACCATTCCCAGATTCAACCATGTTCTATGATTGGTTTTGTCTAGCTTAAGAGCAGCTGTCAATAAGGTTCTGGCAACAGGTAATGATTTAACCTCACTTTGTTGTCTTAGGATTTCTGCTGTAGATATCATGCTTGGTACATGTTCAGGATCGGTTGCTATGGCATATGAAAAGGCATTCAATGCCTGGTTGTGTAGCTTCTGTGCCTGATATAGCACCCCTTAAGTAAAGTACACAAAGTCCCAGTTAGTAAAACATAAAATATTAATGGCTACTCATAACAGAAAACGATGTAAAATCAAGAAACCAGATTAAAGAAATCCGGGATCATAGAAAAAATTTCATGAGATACCCATTCCCAATCTAAGATGTTTGCAAGAGATGAAACTGACATACCAGTAGCATGCCAGGTTTGGGCAGAATGAGGTTTGTGAGCATTTGCTTTCTGCAAACAAATTCCAGCATCCTGCCACTTCTCTAGGCTTGTATAAACATATGCCAAATCCTGCCAGGCTTCCAATTCTAGGTCTCTATCACTCCAACCCTGTGAGTGTGCACTCAGAATGAAATCAAGAATACACTAGTAAGCAATTGCACCTGTGCAATTATGTATTATTTCCTCTGACAAATGCTAAGATTCTACAATTGTTTATGAAATGATTGCAAATGGTTAAGATTCTACACTGTTTACTTGCTGCAAGTATTCAAATCTCCCAGTAATAATTTTAAAACTTAATGCAACTCATAGTATTATTAGGTGTTAGGAATGAGCATGCCAACTAATTTTCATCATCAGATAAAAGTGGACGAAAAAGAATGGATCAAGAGAGGCCTAATAAAAGTCTGGATAAAAAATAACAATTACTGTCTATTGTGACAAAAGACATGAATGATGAATGCATACCTTAAGCTTCCAAATCCCATTCCCAAAACTTTTCTTTTGAGCTTGAACTAAAGCAAGCAACCGGCCATATGTCTTGATAGCATCCTTGGATTTTCCCTGGGCATTCTGAAGCTTAGCCTTTGTTCGAAGTAGCTCTCCCTGCTCCCACTTTCCAGTCTGATCCAATGCTGCATCAATAACTGTTTCTGCCTCAGAGTACTTCTGTTGCGCTGAGAGTATAAGGGCAAGAAGTCTCCACCCTTTTATTGATGTACCTCCTTCCATCTCTAGTAACTTTCTTGCATAGCCTAGTGCAACATTTAAATTGCGCTGCTCTGCATTCTCCAAACAAAGACACATAAGCATTTTAGGATCTCCATTCTCTGTTGATATAGCCTTTTCTAAAGCAGTAACAGCCCCAGATTGCATCTGAGTCCTTTCTGTGTCAGAAAGTGCAAGTTTAGATTGTTTCCCTAAGGCACTCCCTAACAAACCATTGGCAATACATTTCATGCAGTTACCTTCCCTTCCTAGGATTTCTAGGTTTTCTAAGGCTCTTTTTGCAAAAAGCACAGCTAGATTATCATGGTTTGAGTTTTTGCAAGATATTTTTGATGCCAAAAGAAGCGCTGGGATAAAATCTGGCTTCTCATTACGGCTAACAGACTTTTTTAACAGGTTTAAGGCCACCTCATCCTGGCCTCCAGCACTATAACAAAGAGCAAGAGTATACCACCTATCAGTTCTATTGTAGATCCTAGGAACTAACTCCTCTACTTGATTAGCTAATGTTCCAAATTGTCCTGTTGTTGACAATGCAAAGGTAAGGTGCTCCATTATTGTGGGATCCCAAGGAATTTTTTTCAGAGCAAACTTTCTTAAGAGAATCAAGAGCAACAATATGGCCTCCTCCATATTATTCTTAGGAATGTATGAGCCCTCCACTTGTGATCCAAGGCTTGGAGGGCCTGCTTCAACACCACTATAAAGGAGCATCATTGCAAACTCTTTCTGTATCCGGCCTGAGCATTCAGAATCCAGACCCCAAGGATTAAGCAAGGCTCGTCTATAAGAAGACATGGCTTCTGGAATAGAGCTTTCCTGCTTCCAAAGTTCTGGAAGTAACTCTACTGATTTGCTCACTGTTTCATGCAGTTTGCAATCACGAGTAATACCTTCAGGCATGCATTGAAGAAGTGCGGACTCAACTGTGTCCAGAACAATCTTGCATTCTTGAGCAGCTTCTGAAAACTTTCAAAAGAAGAAAATTAGCGTTCATTGGAAACATGCTTGATAAAGTATTAGTATTTGCAGTGAAAAATCATGAATACTGTGAAAATAAGAGCCTTTAATAATGATCTCTACACATGTTTCTTGAGTTGAATTCAAATCTTAGTTTGAAGTGCTATGTCAGATTAATTTTATGATTAAAGTTTTCAAGTAAAATATCAGATCTGTTGAAAGCCAAATAATGAATCATGTTTACAACAGCATTTACATGACTTTAACAGACAATTTTAATATCAAGTATAGGTACCTCTTGGCCTCCCTAGATCCTGCAGGGCTTTTGCTTTAAGATAGACAGCTTCAAGTAAAAGATTGACGGCATGCATTGACATGGAATTAGTGACTTCCCCACGCAACCGACCTTTCCGGGACTGCGCTCTATTTGCAATCGTGCATCTCATCTTAGGTATTACAGAGCTTATGTCTATTCCCTCAAAGACATACAGCGCTGCTTCTATGTTTCCTCTCTGATATTCAAGTCGCCCCAACAATGCTCTGGCTTCCTGGTTCATAGCATAAAATAAATTTGACAATCAACATAAATCTCTAAAGCATATTTCAATAAAAATCGGGCAGAATTAAAAAAGAACTTTATTTGATTCCAAAATATATGTTGACTGCAATCAAATTAAAAACTTCAAGGCTTCACAGACCATCCAATTGTACATTTATAGTTACAGAAATAACTGCATAAAATATAGAAATCAAATCAACATTTCAGATAAACTTTAAAGATGTATCATCAGGAATAAAGAAGATTATACTCCCAATTCCCAAAAAGACAGCTTCTCTACCAGAACAACCAGAGAGCAAGAAAGAAGATTATACTCCCAAAAAGGTAACCTACTGTAAAGATCGTCTGTAAATTATTTTAATACAATCGACATTGTCAGGGTTGTTCTTTCTGAAACTCCAATGGCATTCCAAAAACGCAACTTTGTAAGCAAACTGTTCAAACCCACCCTAGAGTCTACAACGATGTCTTCCTTTGAGGGATTTCAGCACTAGAAATAGAAAGATGTGGGAGAAAAACATAACAGGTGCTTTGAGTAACATCTAATAACTATTCATTTTGGATTGAGCTTATCATCGAGGAGGATTGCGAAGATCATTAAGCAGCCAGCTGCTAAGGCAGACACAACTACCTAATGTTTATGAGGTTTCTCCTTTTGATGAGATTCCTAGTTAAACGTTTTACACATGCCCAAGTTGAAGATGTACTGCATCTAGAAAGTATGGATCTTCAAGCTGGTGCAATTTTCTTTAAAAGCAAAGATACAGTTCAGGTGAATATTGGGTTGTATGGCCAAACATCTCCCAAATGGATTTCTTTCAACTGCAATTCACATGATTTATATCATTATTTTTCAAGAGATTCATGACATCTTTAACCCAACCAATATCGACCAGATTCACACTTTCACACAAACTTTCTCAGTGAAAGAGATCTTACCTTAAGCAAGTCTCAAATATATTCTTAAACTATAATTACAAGTTCCATTCCTAACAAAGTAACAAGATAGAGTAACGATTCCAAACAAATGGGCTGACAATTACATATAACTACTTCTACATACTGTAAACCAACCCCAACTGGATCTTTCAACACAATTATCTCTCACAGTTCATTCGTTTTAGAGATCTATTAATTGCATGTCGATATAGATACACCAACCTCATAATTGAGAGAAAATCCTTCCCGTAGTGATGATTCTGCTTCCTCAATGTTACCATTATCAGGCCTACCTTCACCATCTCCAGTCCTCGAAGAAAACCCACTTGCAGAAAAGTCCCTGGTAGCAAACGATTCTGGGGACTGAGGCATTTCCCCTAGTTTGAACTGCTCTCTTGAGCAAGTGCACATCATCATCTTGTCTTTGTCTGCTGATAAAACCCAGCTCCAAAACCCAGGCATTTATTAATTCCAACTAATTCAACTAACTCTTCGTTTTTTACTCAGGAAACACCCCTCTAAATGTAGAAAAGAAACCTGAAATGTCCTTCCAACTCTCGTATTGAAAATAATTGTCACTGCAAATTACTACAAGTTTAATAGAGACTGTTGTCCTTCTATGTTTAGCAGTTTACTGGAAAGATGAAGAAACTTGGCTTCTATATTTCTCCATACAAATTGAAATAACTAGTTGAAAGCAAAATTACACTCTAGTAAACAAGGTTCTGCTTGTGCCTCAGTAAACAACAATCAATAAAGGTTCTGCTTGTGCCTCAGTAAAGAACAATCAATAAATGTTCAACTGTATATACATGCTGTATATAGACACAGTGGTCGCTATAGATGGTTGGGTGGCACAAATTCAAGTATTAAAGGCGGAGATTGATGTGTTGAATGTGAAATGGAATATTTCAGCACTATGAGCGAAGCATGACATAAGTCTGTCCCTCGCTGTTGACTATAAACACATCTACCATAATCTCAATCTGAGAGCCTATAGCAGACCACCATCATGAACATCACGTGAAGCTCTATAGGTCGAAAAGACTTGCATTCAAGGCAAATACATACAATATCCAATTCCATTCTGTAAAAATAAATGGTGCTCTCCATACAGTCAGAAAGAGATTTAACCCACTTGTATGTTCTCACCACCATGAAGTTCTAAGCGCGTTTTGCGTTTAAAAAGAGCTCGGTAGAATGTGGACCTAGAGACTTTTGTTTGGATTTGAGGTAAAATATATGGTTTATGGTGTGAACTGTAGCATCATTTTTTAACATGGTTTTGGATTTTCTGTCGAAAGGACTGTCCTGTAAATTGTGTGTGGGGTCCTGAGGATAACAGATCGAGAAATTTTGGTATAATGTTGAAGTGTATAAAAGTACACTTTTACTTTTTCTTTTTCTTTTTTCTTGAAAATGTGATGTTTGGCCTGGCATGAAGAAAAAGGTCAGTCCATGGATCGAATCCAGATGCAAATAGTAAAAAGAATGTGACATATACAGTGCAGAGGAATCTATCTACAGAGCGAAGTTGTGAAAGTGAAGAAACTTTGACCAGCACAACTACTTTAAAGGGGGCCTAACTACATGTATCCCAATGACCCAAATGTGCAGAAGCTGGCCAGAGATTTAAAAATATAAGGTGCATTATATGATTAATAGATTACATCGATGGATTCTCTTTAGACCTTATTAACCAAAATGTAAAATCAAGTAATAGAATAAGAGGGATTGGAAGATTGGTTGTTCTATCCTTTCCCCTCCACTCCCCGCCTTGGAAGATTGGTTGTTCTATCCTTTCCCCTCCACTCCCCACCCCTTTTTAATCTATGCTCATCTGCAATTCTCACTTTTATTCTTATAGCTCTCTCACTCTCATCCCCATGGCATAACATTGATGCAAACAAAATCCTATACAGTGCAATCTAGAAATAAAGCAGTAACAAATAATAGAAATCAATGAAAAAGAATATGAATGACCCAGAAGACCAAAATGAAAATTATGGATATACTGAGTAGCTAGAAGGGAACATACACGAACAAGGTGACTGTAACAACGATAAACTTCAATATATATTACACCTAGTGATACATGATCCAGTTGATTAAAAGGTGAAAAAATGTGATACGCAGGCTGAAATGCATAGTCAATTTATCAAAATGGAAAATTATGTAATACTCGGTAATTATTGATGAGAAATACACATCAACAAATCGACCAAAAAGGAATATAAGAGACATAAGCAATATAGATAACCCCATTGGGGGAGAATGAAATTATGTGATATAGCTATATAGTGGTTGCTGATGAAGAAAATCCATGACACAATCACCAGGATGACAAATCTTGTGGTATGCATACTAGCTATTGATGATTACTAGTTAGTAAATTCAGCTGTCCTTAATGGGAAATACCATGATATAAATTGACTACAGCAACTATTGGGAATAAATAGAACTAGCACATCAAAAAACTATTGGTGAGAAATATGCTCATCTAAATCAGGACTATTCATACCCCAATTCACTGAAATGAAAATTACAAGACTTTATGAAGTAAAAGAAAACCATGAATACATGTAACACAGATGTACAAAATGGAATACAATGTGATGGACAGTAATTATGATAACCAATAGGCATGCGCAACTAACCAAAATGGAAAATTATATGTTGAACACAGTAACTAATGATGATGAATAGAAATGTAGTGTGGCCCAATTCCCTAAAATGGAAATTTCAGTGAAAATTACACTACCCAATTCATAAAAATAGAAAATAACCGAACCCAATTTACTAAAGTAGAAAATTCCTCTCCACAGTAATAACTGATTATAAATGAACATGATCTGATTGAGAAAAAAAGGGAAAAGCTGAAAAATGAAAGGCATAATTTCTTGAAACGTACAGTATTAATTGAACAAAAGAAGCAGAGAGGACAGTTTGTCCGGATATAGAAACTCTTGAAAGCAAATGGCAGAGAACTTATGAACAGTAGCTTCTTAGAATGCAAGGACTATATTAGTGCTATATTTTTATCTTTCCATTACCTGCTCAGTAGTGTCCTCCATCTGCCACTGCCAGGCTGCTGGCGTACGCATTCCTCCTCCTTTATGTAGCCCACATAAATTTTGAAGTCCGTGTTGGGTGGTGAGATTAGGAAAACTTTATTTCGATTGAATTTTTATTAAATTTTGGGCTGCTCACGATCAGGGCATAAATTTTTTGATGTTCAAACCTGGATTATGAGGTTTTCTAAGCTACCACCATAGATTATTACTTCTAGTGTGTTATAGCAAGCCATCTCTTGGGTGGATGTGATCTTGCTGATCTGGGAATTTTCTAATTACATATTGAAGTTGTGGGATTTACTGTTTATCTATCAAATTTGAAAAAAGAGACAATTGTTAATGAGGGTGATCTATAATCTATTTAAAAAAAAAAATCTCTTAAAAAACAATTATATCATCTTTTTATGGATTAAAAAAACTCTATTCTTATCATTTCAGGAGTTGTTCAGTTAAATGAAAGAATTCATTGTCAAATTGTATCACATACATTAATAATATGTTATTCTATTTTATTCTACAAAATGAATAGAGGGAGGGAACTCAATTTTCATTTCTAATTTTAAAATCTTCTTTGTATAAATTTATAAAATTTAAAAAATTCAAAATTTATATCACTTTTATATATAAAATTATAAAAACCCAATTCTTATCAGGTTTCAGTATCTTTTAAAGAGCGATTCAGTTAAATGGGCTAGTTCAATGTCAAATTGAATGAAAAAGATTAACAATTCACGAAGCAAAATAACATAGTCTACTATAGCAAAGACAAGATTTAGCTTAACGAAAGTTAAAAGTCTTCTATTTTATTTTATTCTACTCAATCGTCTCATTTTACATTTTCTTGTTTATAAATATATAAGGAAAGCATACCAACAATCATTATAGCTAGGGGATGTCTCGTGACGCAGTGTTTGGCCGTTGCAAGCCTTCATCAGGGAGGTCGATAGTTCGAGCCCGGCCCCCGCCCAAGCTCGAACCCTGTTCACTGACTTATGATCTACGGAGATGAGGTCCTCCTTGTGATCTCACTGGTTCATAGCTCCAGTCAAAAGCGTATAGCTAACTTTGCGCACCCACAAATCTTAAATGATACATCAGATTTCAACAATATTCTTTCGATGGCCTCCATGTACAACGTAACTGCTTATGAAATCAATTGTACATATCTTTCACTGTTCTGAAATCAATTCTTTTTCTCTCACTTGATGGTACTTCTATGAATTTTTTGTGGAACTAGAATGATACGTGGCATACCATTCCAGCAACCAATCTGTTAGTTGTTTCTAAGTCCTGAACTAAGTACTGCACTGCTAACAAAGTTCTGTTTCTTAATAATAAAAAGGAATCCAAGAGCATCGAATGCCTTTCTTCTCTGAATCACACTTATTTGACATTAATGATCCAACTTGAGACTTTCTGCTGGTTAATTTTGAATGTGTAGTAGGAATTGGGATTTTCACCGTACACCGAGTTGTCCTCATCTTATGGTGTTCACATGTAAGTCTGATGGGTGTTCAGAATTTATAACGTGTCATAGCAGTCATTCTTTATTTTGGTGTAACTATTTTTTTTATTCAGAGTGTAGTTTCTGGATTCGATTGTGTGTAAGGATTTTGATTCAACCTTTCGGATCACACTCTCTATCCATCATCACGATGGAGAAAGTCAAATAACTATTCTTTCTATGTTCTTTTGGTCTCTTAGATTGTTTGACTTCATAGGTAATTAAAATTCTTTCATTTATTTTAGATTTAGGGGAAGCGAATTGTAGTTATTATAGCTAATTTCATGCATCCACAGATTTTGACAATTTATTTTTAGTTATCATTGCATTCAATTTATTTTCTTATAGCTATTGTTCTAGCTCCTGGGTAGTAACAAATGCATGCTGTGAGATATTTTTTGTGCGGAAGGGTCAAAAAGTACATATTTCAAAGTGTCGTCTCATACCTACTTAAAGATGCCCCAATAACCGTGCACTTAAAATTGTTAGTACTTATGCACAAATGGCCCAGTAGTTGTGCACTATGGTTACCAATAATGGTGCTGAAATGGGCCAATTATGGTTTAAAAATGCTAAAAAATGGCAGCTATTGATACATGTGAAAATTATTAATGGGCTTTTAGTTTTTTTTTTGGGTTTCCTTAAAGTTAGTAATTGAGGGGTTGGGTGTGCAAGGAGTGAACGATTATTGGAGCATGAGTGGTAACTAGTGCTCTCCCCCTAATTGATATGTAGGATCCATTAAAATTTTGTGTAATGTAATTCATTTTTCAAAGTATGGTTTGGTAGCCTCCCCCATCCCTATCTCTTAGATGTTGATGCTCTCAACTATCTATTTCAGCATCCGCTAACCTCACGAATTGAGGTTGTTGGGCAGAGTCGCAAGGATACCCCTAAGTTAACAAAAAAAAAAAAAACTATCTATTTTAGCACACTTTATCCATTTGTTTTATTTAAGGTATCTCACTTCCAAGTAACTATAAAGCGGTCAATTTTTATTTTGTCGAAGATAACATGTTTATTTAAAAATTGATTGTTGAAGTGATATCCACCTTGGATATTTTGGATCTTTTTTATACAATTTCATTTTTTAAATTGATCATGTACAAAATTGGGTTCTTTATGAAAAGTTAACCTAGCTCTCATCTCCCTTATATTTCAAGTGAATGGCATGAAGTGAAACATGGGACAATCACTAGACATGTTTGCATTTCCTTTTCATTAGAGTGACCTTCAAAGACATGCGAAGTTGGTTCACAAACAAAATTAAAAGCAAATTTCTAAATTGAACCATTCAGTTCTAATCCTTAAAGTGGACCAATCAATTCTTATCCCTAAAGTGGACCAATTGATTCTTATCCATGGCTAGTCGCATTCATGTAGCTAATTAAATCCTCCTAGTGAGTCGTGTTTATATTTTTTTATGTCAGTTGTCTTCTAAAACTTACTACAATCAACTTACTTGGTTGATTTGGGATTTTGTTTACATTAAGTAGGGCAATAGAAAATGGTCTACCTTCCACTTCATAGTTGCATTGTATCCAACCAAAAGACAAAGAAAGCCTTGGATTTATTAATCCCTTTACACAAAGAATTTGCCTTACTACTAAGTGGATTGTGAGGCTCTTGGAGGGGGGACTTTCCTCACAATCATCTTATTTGATCTCACATCCATTTAACCTCTATGTGACACTCTTAGACCTTTATCAATTAGCCAAACAAAGTCCTAGTTCCTTTCTTTAAAACTCATGGATTGACATCCTTTAACACTATCTAGAAAGCCTAACAAATCACCTCAAGAAATCTAACTTGGTATGATCAATATCTTAGCAATGGTTTAAGTTCATTTCACCTCTATTTGGTGGAGTTGATTGATCCAACATGATGGTAAAACCCTTGGTTTCACTCACCATATTAGAGGTAAAAAAATTCAACTAGTAAATCGTTGTTCCAAGATCTATGAGACTCAACTAGTTTTAGCTAGAGTTTTGACAACATCTCAAGACTTGATACAATATGTCTCCTTCTAACAAGTAGTCAATTCTTGTAATTCAACAACTTGTTCCATCCAAGCTCTATAAAATTTATTATCCTTACACAATCATGCTATTTTTTTTAAAGATTGGATATGGTCACATTCTCATAACATTTGGTTCTTCCCCCTCAAAGTTTTCAAGATTTAGAAATTTACTTTTAATTTGGTTCATTGGCCCACCTCAATGTAAACTAGAATTCCAAGTTTTGTAGTTCAAGACAGAATAAGTCTAGCTTCTAGATCTAGAATCCAAAGTTGACACAAAGTCCCAACTTACAGCTTGGAAGGTCCTAGACATCAAAATACTCTAGAACTTACCTCAATTCCTTTTCCCCCTAGCTTGCCCTTTTTGTGCCAAAAAGAAATCCATCAAATGTGCTTTATGGATGCTATAAACCTTTGTATTTCTTTCTTCTCTACCCCTCCTCTCTCTTCCTACATGTGTGGTCATGCAAATTTGACTCCCATGGGATGACCACCTCTCATTATCTTATCACCCACACTTGAGACATGTGATCCTCAAGATTATTAGGAATTTTCACTATTTTGCAATTTTTCCCACCACATTTTATCCTTGTGAAATCAAGATTTAGACATAATCTACTCTAACATTTCTCTTCAAATTGTTAATCTATTATGTACTCATTAAGACCATTTAAGAACTAATTTTGAGTTGGTGAATGTCATTCACAACCTTCTCTCACAACTTTAGAGTATAAATCTCAAGTTCAAAACACTTCAAGGCTCTTGATAAAATTCTTCATGATTAAAATTTTTTGAGGGAATTCTTCCTAAGTTGATAACCTTATGGTTGTTTTGTTTATATTTTTTCCTTCTCCATAAATTATATTTGTGTCTTTTCAAGGGACACACGTTTCTTCTAAGGAAAACCAAATTTAATATAAGTTTGGACTCCCACCTCGAGGATTTTGAAGGGATGACCTTATGTTGAAGAGTTGACAATAAAGCTCCAATATTTGCACTTCTTCACTTATGCATTGCCTCCAACTTTCTACTGGTTCTACAAAATTTGTAGATGCTTCCATTCTTCTAGTTACTTTGTTCCCTTCTATTATGTGATACGTTCCATATATTAGATATATAGTCATTTGAGTACTACGTAAGTTTGAAGCTAATTGACAACCATTATTTATAATAATAAAAAATTATCCAATAAAAAAATATTTTTTAGTTATTACCATGGAACCATCACTTTGATGCCCTTTTCAATGAGCAATTAAAGTTCTATAATTTATTCTACCAAGAGTCCCTCCATAATGTGTGTGCGTGTGTGTGTGTCTCTCTCTCTCTATATATATATACAACTTTTAACTGTTTACAATATAATTTTAATTATGCCAAATTCAAATTGGTTCATTAGTATGTGCACATAGATTTAAAGTAAGAGAAGTGTTGACACAAGTTTTGAAACACCAATGTACTTGTAAGTTGTGAAATCTACAAGGTGGAATGATAAAGGCTCCCCTACTTAAAAAGTGATCAAACTCAAGATTTTTCCATCAAATCATTATGAGGTTAACTAGAATCCTAAACCAAATAGCATTTTGGATATTTCAGGGCCTTTATAGAGTGATTAAGAGTTGGTAATTTGAAGTAGAAGTTTCTTAGTGATTTGCATAAATAATTAGCTACTTATGTAGTGTCCACCCTTGATTTGACCTATTTTGACTAAAGTTGACTTTTATATTATGCTTGATAGACTTATCTAGACTATATTTGATGATTTGGATGATGTTTTCTCATGTGCTTCAGTGATTTATTATTGATGTTAGACACTATTGGACATATGCTATTTTGATTATCTATACGAATGTTGGCACTATCATGATTGATCATGTGATTTGATGATATATGTACTCGATGGATTTTATATGCTCACTATGTGATGGATTATTGATAGATTAGATTTATCATGGTTTTGATGATGATTATGATTATGCTAACCCTACTTCATGATTACATATGATAAGATGTTTATGAAATGTGTTTGACTATTGTTTGTCTGTCTTCGTGATAGAGACGATTCCACATCACTCATTGCGAGTGGGATGTGTCACCGTGATTCTCTATCATTTGCTTGTTCTATATATGTATATGTATATGTGGTATTGTCGTTTTATGGTTGCGGGATTTTGCAGGTTCCAGACATCGACTCCACCTAGCTTCACGGGTCTAAACATGTATTTAGTTCCAATGGCTTAATTGGTTCGGAGATGGCATGAGTTCCCCTCACATACTCTAGGTCTAAGTTGTTCACCATGAGTAGTCAAAGTCTTGGCATAATTCACCATGTCAGTTAGTAAGCTTGGTCTTTTGGTATTGCGAGTTCAGTTTATGCCGGTTGATTTGCTTGATTTTGTTAGAGTAGTTATGTGGCTCTTGATGTGTAGTTTTATATTTGGTAATGTTTATTTTAATGTATTTAATTTATAAGTTTTGAATATTTAATTATTTGGTATTTATATTTATTTGATAATTAATGTTTATTGATTTTATAATTATTTAATATTTGATAAGTTTTATTGTTGATTAATATTTATTTTATATTTGTGATTTAATCTTTAATGGTATTTGATTATTTAATTATTTATTTGACCTTCTATGGTTTGATATTTATTTGGTTCTTTAATTTATTTTATTAGCTTTTTGTTTATTTGATTTTAATCCCCATTTGGATTATTTATTTACAACTTATGTTTATTTAATAGTTTGACTTTTATTCCTAAGTGGGGTGTATGAACACATTAAATTAAATAAAAATTAAACATTCCCACTTAGCTGGATAAGTATATTTTATATTTACTTTACCTACCCTTTACTCTCATTGGTTAAATTCAAAATGGGTGAATAAATTATATTATATGGTGGGTTGGTAAAATATATTCTAAAATAGAATATTTTGATTGGTCGAGATTGAGGCTAGGGTTTTTGGATTATTATTGCTTTTTATTTTCATTCCCGTGAGGTTTTTCGGGTTGGCTCT
This sequence comes from Cryptomeria japonica, assembly GCF_030272615.1. NCBI lineage: Eukaryota > Viridiplantae > Streptophyta > Pinopsida > Cupressales > Cupressaceae > Cryptomeria > Cryptomeria japonica. The sequence goes on from NC_081415.1 coordinate 229,911,516, forward strand.
TCTCTGGAAATTTTTCCAGCAAGCTTTCTTCTTTGGTTTTGGATTTCTTCACTCTTGGTTTTGGCTGGAGCTTGGTTGGATTTTGGTTTGGCTTTGTGGGAGCTCTTCTTCAACTTCATTCCATTACTTCGGGTTGTAGATTGGAGCTTGAGCCTATGTATTTTAATTTTAATGGCTTCTCTGTGTATGCATCGTGTCTGCAAGTGTATTGGGCTTGGGTTGAAAGAAATATATATTGCATATTCTATAGTCTTAATATAGTTTTGGAAATAAATATTTGGGGAGAAACTTTATGTTATATGGGTTTTTGTATAGTTTGTTGGAAATTATATTTTTGGTCTTTCTAAGAATGCGTTCACGGCTCTGTAGATTTTTATTCTCTGTGAATGTTCTTCTTGTGGATTCCATTCGAGTTGTTTGAGGATATTTTTGCAATCCCCTCCCGGAGTGTGATTATTTTGTGTGAGTTTGTTGGGTTATTTGGAGATTTGCCAAGTTTATTTGGTTCTCTTTGTTAGTATTGCCATGAGAAAAACTTGATATAGCTTGATTTATACATGGTTAGATTTTATTTCGTTTATGCCCTTTATTTCTATATTTTTGGGCAACCTTGTTGGTCTTTGTTTCGTAAAATTTGGTTAAGTATAAGATTTTATTTTTCTATCGTAAGTTTTCTGAGTATTTCCTTCAAATTTATGCATATGTGTTGTTTTAACATATGCACGAACCTATTGAACATATGCATGAACCTGTTGAACATATGTGCGAACCTATTGAACAAATGCACGAACCTATTGAACAAATGCGCGAACCTGTTGAATAAATGCACAAACCTATTGACAAATGCGCTAACTTGTTGAACAAAAGAGCTAACTTGTTGAACAAAAGAGCTAACCTATTGAACAAAAGTGCGAACCTGTTGAACAAATGTGTGAATCTATCTGATTTATGTGTTTTTCATAGTTTTGCTTATTTTAATTAATTTTCCCGAATTGATTTTTGTACTAGAGGCTTTATTTGAGGTTTGTTAATATTTTCCAGATTCGACTTTTATCAATTTTGATGTATTTTGATGGTTTAAAGTATTTTTACTTCTCTACACCATTGTGGATATTTTAGACTCTCTTCCATGTGGATAAGTCATGGATGATTGAGATAATTACTATGTTGTTTTTGGACCAGCAAGTGAGTAGGCCTTGCTGTGATGTTATCTTTTTTTTTAATGGCAACATTTGATGGCTTGATATGCCTTTGTTTATTGCTAGCCAAGAGGCTCATTTTTCTATATTGAAGTTGGTGTAGCCTTGCATATGTTGTGAGTATGTGTGGAAGTTTTTGGCTGCATTGAGTATTATTTTCATGTATTTATGTTGGTAGAGCCTCTTGTGATTTATTGTTGGGCCATGTTAGGAGAAGTGGGCTTCCTTGTGATGACCAGGGTCATGAGAGATAGGCTTTCATGAGGTTCCTTGTAAGGATGCATGAAGTCTAGACCACCAGGGCACATTGGAGTTTTTCATGATTTGTAAATAAGTGATAACCTAATAAAAAAAATTTTGATAGGTAATTGGCCAAAGCTTGAATAGCTTTTGACTGGAGCTATGAACCAGTGGGGCCATAGTAGGGGGCCCCATCCCCATTACATATCTTTGAATTATTATTATTATTATTATTATTATTATTATTATTATTATTATTATTATTATTATTGATCGGTAAGAACCTGAAGCCAAGAATTTTATTAATCATTTTTGAAATTTTACATTACTCCACTCGTGTGGGCGCCGGTAGGAAAGAGTGGAGGCGAGAAAACCTCCGGCCTTGCCTGAGACCGTAGTCTAGATAATCTCTACATCTATATACAAATATTCACAGATTTTAAATAATACATCAGCACCCCGGGCTAGGGTGAGTAGGTGGGAGGATATTTTCTCTCCCTTGCAATCCCTTAATTACAATTTTTAGTTATCACCGGACTCCATGAACCATGGCTCTGATTTGAGCGTTGATTGCTTATGGTTCCTGTTATTTGTTTAGAGATGGCTCTGCTCCTCCTGCATGGTTAGTATTTCAATAACTTGCCAAAATTGTTAGTAACATTTAGTATGCTATTTCAGATAAAATTTTATCTATCAAGCTAGAAAACTTCCTCGGCCAATTATGCTAAAAGGCCTGTCATTACAGAACATATCCAAAGAAATGCGAATAGAACATTATAAACAACATGGTTAGACATCCCTCTGTGTTGTTCCTAAGTGCTTAACCTCATTTTTTTGAATTATAAAGT